>NW_005187431.1:863686-910804 GCF_000239375.1 Pundamilia nyererei
CTTATTATTTATCCTATCAGTTTAATGTTTCAGCTGGCATCTCAGGCTATGAAATAGTCTCAGCTTGGATGGCTAAAAGAGGAAAACTGCAGGTATCTTTTTTTTTTTGAAATGTTAATTTTGGCTAGTTATCCTTAACAAAACACACAACCACACAAAAGAATCTAAAGGCACTCCATATATGGCTGTCTGACAGTTTTAAAGTGCTTCAAAGAATAAAATGCTCCTCGGCATTACATTTACCGACAGACTAAAGCTTTCTTCCTTCTCACTTAAATGTCTAAACATTTTTGACCAGACTTTTCAACAGGGACCCTTTCACCACACAAGGGAAGACCACAATTTACTAAGAGCTCTTCATGCTGATGATCCTTCTATCTTGCATTTAAAAATGTCAGACTACTGCTCGACAGGTGAGCGGCAAAAGACGTAATTTAGCAGCCATCTCCTCTCCTCCGCTGATGGGCCCAGCCAGACCTACATCCCTAAAAGAAGAAGCAACCATTAATCTCTACATCTCACATGCTCATTGTTCCGCTGCTACCCCTACCACCACTTATACCGTAGCACCCAGAGGAGAAGCTCAGACTCATTTATCAAACACAAAGATGAAACCGCCCCTCCCCGCTTTATCCAAATCCAAATATAAGTATTTGGTTGTGCA
Source organism: Pundamilia nyererei (assembly GCF_000239375.1). Taxonomy (NCBI): domain Eukaryota; kingdom Metazoa; phylum Chordata; class Actinopteri; order Cichliformes; family Cichlidae; genus Pundamilia; species Pundamilia nyererei. The sequence goes on from NW_005187431.1 coordinate 864,351, forward strand.
ACAGCAGCCACCATCTCAGAGTGGAACAGATAAATGTAAAGCTCTTGTACAGAGAGCCTCTCTATTTACATGTGTTTGTGTGCTCTCATAGAGGCCCAAGCAACAAAAAGGCAGCACCACACACAAACACACACACGTACAAGTCAAAGAATGACACACGACAATGAGATACAAACATAAAGTGTTCTTCATTTGGCAGTCTAGCTTTTTTTTTTTTCCCTTTCAGATAAAGCTCTGTAAGGCTTGAATGAAAAGACCAAACCATAACCATCTGGCAGATTTATATATATCTCCATTATGACTGCTGAGACGAAAGGGGAGAAATTAACTTTTTTTTTTCCTGTTACCTGTTTTTCATTAGTTCTCACCTCCCGCACAGTGATGGGGTGTTTGAGTGCTGAAATCTGGGGTGAGGGACAAGTGAAGTGGCTCTTTTAACTGGGATAAAGTGCTCATTTGAATGGAAGAGTGAATGTGTGTGCGCACACCCACGCTGTATTTCTGTGTGTGTTTCCGATGAAAAGGGTGGACAGGGATGAATAGTTGCTGTATTTGGGTCAGGGCCATCATCAAACAATGTGAATTGAGTGGATAGAAAACACACACTCGCACACACATGCACATATACAGACACACAGCAATAGAAAGGATATTAAACACAAAGTTCATTGTATAGTAAGTTTAAAAATGAAGAACCATGCATTAAATCAGTGCACGTAGAACCTCTTTTAACTCCTTTTTTAAAGCATTTCTTTAGAGCCATTTCCTATTCCGTCCATCCCTCTAAATAAAACCCAACTTTCATTGAAAATTGTAAGTGAAAAGAAGAAAGATGAAAGGAAGGATGCAAAGCAGGAAGCCAGATGGGCCTCAGTTTGCTAATGACAGATAAAGTGGAAAAGCGGTGAATAAAAGATGAGTTTTCCTAGCAGGTGGATAAAACGATGCATAAATAGTCAGAGGATTGTCTGCACACCATTAAATATGGATGGGTCTCCAAGACCCTGGGCTAAATGATAGCATTCCCACAGATGTGCCGGAGGTGCTGCTAAGTACACAAGTAACTGTTCACAGTGCAAACACACCACCGCTTACCGGCTTGTCTGGTACGGGAAAAACATGACACTTTCTGGTGGGGAGGGGAGCGTTTTGACCCAACATCTTTGTTTTGATTCTAAAAATGCTTCACCCATCAACACACATCTCGACATGATGGCTCTGGTGTCTCCATCATCTCCACTGAGCGTGTTTCTGATTCAGATAGATCCAGTATTCCCCGGAAAAAACACTTTTTTAAAGACATACAAAACCAAGCAAACACACTGGAGCGGCACCTCACCAGGTAAGAGCAGCTGGATCTTTGAACAGGTGTGTCAGCGTGATCCCCGGCACGCATACTTGCTCAGCTTTCACCCCCAGCCTACGTCACTGGTGGGACCCGGTGGTTTCACTTCAGATGAAGCGTTACACAGCTAACAAAGGGCGAACACATGAGTACACAAAGAAAAGGTACATTAGTATTATAAACAAATCAAAGTACCTCATATTGCATAACAGAAATTCTGTCTCCAAGTCCAGGAACAAAACATATTAGCTGCAGATCAAATAAAGCTCAAAATAATAAGATTATCTCAGATCAGATTCATGATCATAAAAAGGTGTCAAATGATTCACAAAGTCCTAATATTTTCCATTGTGTGCCATACAACAAAACATATTTTAGTAATTTTGATGCAACCTTGTTGTTGTTGTTTTTTTGTTGTTGTTCTTGCTTTTTTTTTGTTTCATTCACGTTCCTTAGGGAATGAATCCTATTCATTTTGGAGCTTCTGTGAACTTCTTTGTCCTGCATGAGGTTGACATTTGACAACAAAATGCTTCAACAGCTTATTGATAAAATGCAATGAAAGTTGGTATTTATTATTATCCTCTGGGTTGTTTAAGTTCAATAAACCTGCACACTTCTGTGTTTATTGGCGCTAAGGAGCTAAGCTCAGGCACTCATGGCAGATCAGCTGATCTCCTTCCACACATCCGATTCATTTAAATAGTCTGCAAGCTACTTTGCAATCCCACCTTCTCCACTTTGTGCTATATCTGACTTGACATGGATCATTTTGATACTGATGACTGCTCAGTACTGTACTCGGATTTTGCTGCTGTCCTTTCCTCTCTCCTTTATGCACTTAGAAGGACGAGAAGGCCCCAGAACAAAGTCATGCCGTCAGATACAAATGACTGCAGATGGATGTAACAATCCCCCTGTGATGATTCACATCATCACAGTTGTACTTGGACAAGGCTAAGCACCAACATTTCAGTACTGTCATGTGTTGTTCATGTCAATATTTGGTACATTTTCAACACAGTCTGAACTATCTTAGTACCCCCTTTGTAGCATTCGCTGTCGAGATGATCCCACACTCCTTCAGTAATGTTGAGATCGGGGCTCTGAGGACGCCAGTCGGTGCATTTTTCTATCCAGGCATACTTTTGCTCCATTGGCAGCGTTTTGGGATCATTGTTATGCTCAAGAAAATAAGCTGCTGGCAATCATATGCTTTCCAGATGGTTTTGCATGGTGGATAAAAAAATAAAAATAAAATCTATCAGTCAAGTTTTGACAAGCTGAAATGCATGAAAGAGCTTCCACTGTGTTTTACAGATGATTGTAGACACTCACTGACCTTCTAGATACATACTAGTGACAATTTGAACCAGAAATTTCAAATATGGATTCATCAAGCCATAAGACCTGTTGCCACTGATTTTCAGTTCAGGTTAGTAGCATTTCTCCCTGTTTTTCTTCCTTATGAATGACTTCTTCACAGCCATTTTTCCACTGAGAGATGCTTTCCTCATGTCCTAATGCCTTATTTCTGGCACTTTTTCTTTTGTCATCCATTTATCCAAATGCTGCATACGATGATGATGCTTTCACTAATAGTTCTTAGTGAATCATCTTGTTGGTGCAAAAATACTATTTCATTCCTGTCAAACTATTTTTCCTCATCATTTTTTACAGAATCAACTTGAAAAATGTAAGCAAATTATGATAACAAAATTCCTGAAGATACAAGTATGGCTCCTTGTAAGGAAAATAGAAATGAGGAGTGGCTCAACACTTTTGCACAGGACATTGTAGCTCCTTGGATGTTGTGCCCTTGAATAACCTCTTTTCAGTTCTTGAATATTTTACTAAACAAAAACAACAACAAAAAACATAGTAGGTAACAGTCATAATTGCTGTTTATTAGCATAACATTTTTTTTTTATCTAATAAATATCAAAATGTTAGGGATAAAAGTTTGATTACAGTACATTCCATTTGCAGAGAAGCAGAGTCAAACCTACATGAATCCAAAAGAGAACAGTAGATCTGTCGGGATGAGAGTTATGACCTTTTCCTGGTTTAGGATTGCATCAGCTGATACCAGCAAACAGCACTGCCATAACTTTTTAATATACAGTAGCATCATTTACTGCCATCCCACACTCGTGCAATTTCTGAGGTAAAAAAATACAGCTTTAGTATCGATACATTCATAGAAATATAAAAGCGTCTTTATGTCCTTATTGTGCTTTTATGTGAGGATATTGCCTTCTTTCTGAGCAGTTGAGAAAGTGGATCTCAGGATTGATGACCCTGGAGAAAAAGTCTACATTGCGGATCATAAACCAATTTAGCATCGGTAATATTTGCTCCAGGCCTTTTCACAACATGGGCGACTATCTTGTGCTAAATTAATCAGATTTTTTTTTTTAACTAAGCCCACATCCAATAAATATGCATCAGTAAAATGCCAGGTTCAGCTATTAAAGACTGAACTGTGTTTCCTTTAAATAGATAGATAAATGGCAAGCTGGATTTCCACAGGGTGACATGCAGCATGTTAATGTTTGTCTACAGGCACTACTCAAAAGGCTCGGATAGGCATGCAGAGAGAGAGAGAAAGGAAGGAAGGAGAAAGAGAGAGAGGTGTATGGAGAGAAACACTGGAAAGGGGAAACGGAGAGGGAGAAAGAAAGTCCCTGTGCTCTTAGTGACAGACAACAGCAGGGGCTGTGGTGCCTGAGGCACACCATACCCTACCACCACCTCCTTAACTGTCTTCTTCCACCCCCACCTCCCACACTTTCCCAAGGGCCAGCGGTGAAGAGCACAATACTTCCCATCTCTCTACTCACGCCGTTCTGTGCTCCAAGTCCAACCAGTCACTGTTCCATGAAATCCAGAGCATCTGACACTGGTTGAATGAGCAAGGAAAAAGGGGTTAAAAGAGAGGGTTGCCCTCCACAACACACCCTCACCGCTTGTTCTAAACCCAGCACTCCCAGTGCTTTCTCCTCCTCCAGCATGAAACCATTTTCAGTCAAAAGCAAAAAAAAATAAAAAAATCAATCTTCTTTTTCTCCTCCATCCTACATTATGGCACAGGCTTGCTGTGGGGGAAGGTACTGGAGGTAAGCTGATAGTTGCCGCTACGGACCAGAAAGACCAGAGCTCCACAACCGACCCAAGCCTCTAACAACACGTAGTTTCTATAAGTTAAAGCTAACACACCTAAACCTTCTGTACTTGTTTTCATGCAATGGGGATTTGAAACACGTGCCTTTAAACAAAAAGAAGAAAAACATCTGAGTTGTGTCCCTGTAAACATTTTCCAGTGGTAGAGGGGACCCCAGTTTATCAGTCTTAGCTTGAGTTTAGGAAAATATCCCAAAAAGTGTTCTTGAGAAAGTCCTGCAGACTCCAAGACATTTGTGATTAAGGTCTGCTACAAATCCTTGGTTGGGTTGTGGTTGACATCCCCGAGTCCAGTTTGAGGAGAACCACCAGAGCTCTGAATAAGACCCTCATGTCCTCCGTCCTGCGGAGGTGGACTGTGTGCACCTGGCCTAATGGAGCTAGAAACCCTGCCTCTGCAGTGGGGAAACTCTGGAGAGCTGAGGTGCGACAAAGGCATGTGTGGCTCTGAGATCACAGAGGATGGCTGCACTTGAAGGGCCAATGAGCTGGCAGTTGGAGATGGAGTTGAGCTGGGAATACCTATGTCCCCCAAAAGGAGGTCTTGGGTTTTGTGTATGAGGGAGTGGCACAATGTGCTATGCTGCTGGGACATGATGAGGGGGGAGGAAGGTAACGACATGGGTGTTTCTGTCCACACTGTGGCAGTCTGAGAGGGGAATAGTGAAGGGAAAGTCTGACGGGAGGGGGAATGGTGTAGGTATGTGTGGCGTGCTGGGGAGTAATGTGTGGGGCAGACTACTGCAGGTTGTGGCACTGACGTCATGAGGGTCTCCATGAGTTGAGCCATTCTCTTCATGACCTGCCCCAGGTCGGCCACTTCTCTCCGAAGGGTGCTCACCTGCAGAAACAAACAAGAATCAAGAGACAATCTGCCTGTAACTATGGCTGGTATACATCATCCAAAGCACTCCACAAGTATTGAAAATAAAAAAAATATTGTGTTGGTGTCATATGGGTTACAATGTTTTTTTTGTTTTTGTTTTTGCGGAAGCAAGCTTGTAATTTATTTTAAGTCCCTGTGTGGTAGCTTTTACTGGAATCTGCAGCTACCGTCCTAGATTCATATGCATATTTATAGAAAATGTACACAATAAAGTGCATCTTTATCCCACCCTTCCCACTGTATGTTCATTTTTAACAGTCCTACTGCTGCTACTGGTTCACACTAAAGGCATTCAAATGTAAAAAAAAAAAAAAGGGAAAAAAAAGGTTGGCTTGGTTTGTTTGTCCCAGCGGTTAGTGCGCCGACTACAATTAGACAACCATTTAAGTTGTTTTTGTCAGTGGATCGTTTTGTTAGACTTTGCAGGAAAGTAGTGCAATAACGAGGATCCACAGTGAGCTGTGAAAAAGTACTGCATACCAAACAAACTGCACACCTCCCACCAGGGTACCAAAATTCCTCAGGCTGCTGAATACAGATCACACTCTCTGCCCCACGAAATCAGAACATGGCTGAAAATTGTTACGGCTGACTTTAGACAATGCTTTTTGGCTGTGTTATAAAAAAAATATGCCACTAATGTTGTCCATCTAACAGCAATACTGGCTTTATTGTCTAGAGGATGAGTGTCAAATTTAAGGCCTGGGTCAGCTTTGGAAAATATGAAGGAGGACATAAGTTTTTGGAGCAGCTATTCACACTCCACCAAAGTAGTTAAGTGACAGATAATGACATGAAAATTACTATTTTTCCACTGTCTATTATAGAAATTCTATTTTAAATAGAAAAAAGAACATTTTCATCAATCAACAAAAATGTTATGTCTGTCTGGGCGCTGAGCTACCAGAACCTTTTCTGTAATTTTACACATATATCACGAAGAAAGACTGAGACATTCTGTTGAAATTGCACTTCTTTTTTTTTATAATATGAAGATAGTTTAGGGAAAACCGAAGAACTAACTTCCTCTACAGGCGGGGCAATAAACCAAGCGGAGATGGTTCCTATAATCCGCTAATTTCCTTGATTACTTTCATACTCCCTCAGCAATTGAAAGGTGTTCCTCCCAAAGTGTACGGCGTAGTCTAAGGAGCGTGGAAAGATGCTTTTCTTTCTAAACTCCTTAGACTATGATGACTTGGATCACTGAGAACCTTCACATACAACAAAGCAAGCCAAATTATTCCATTAATATGCTCCAAAAGCACAAACAGCACCAGAACCATGTGGAGGCCCAGTTCAACAAATCCATGTAGAATTATAATGAAGGAAGAAATTAGACACATAACCCCAAAACTTTTACTAGACTGCAAACCAGTAAGGTTGGCCATTTCAGTTTATGGGGACTGATTCAGATCCAGCCTCAAGTGGCCACTGGAGGAACTGCAGTTTTAAGAACTTGAACGTGGGCTTCATTTTGCAGTTCTGGAGGTTTATAGCTACAATCTACAAGACTGCATTTGCTATATTTTGCTTAACAAATTTGACTATAACGCTCACATTCCAGTCATTACCATCAAATTGATTTTTCTGAATATATGACACAAACTTGTGAGGAGACACTGCTAATCAACAAAAAGCCACAGATTATGAATTTGTTTTTTTCAGGTCAGCCCTTCCAGGTCAAATATCTATTTCGTGCCTGCCGTTTTGCATGTAACTTCAAGCTGCTATAATTGGTCATTACACTGATGAGGGGGGTTGCTGATTAGTAGCTCTCTGCACGTGGCGTGTCCACAGAAGGCACGACCATGAAGCGCTGCCAATGTGCCATCTGTTTCTGCCAGTCAAAGCACTCATGACCATTCATCAGGCCAATCATGCACGCCAGCGCAACTGGATGCACATCAGCCCCCAGCGGGACACACAACTCCAGGTGGGAATTGCTCTGGTCGCTGCATGAATATGTCAAGAGGTGATGAGGATGAGCACTCAAGTATATTGTGATCACGACAGACCTAATCAGGCTGGGAACTTCCATTTCCTCTCTCAGCTCACATTGTTATGTTGCCGCCTAGGCGAATGTTGTCCAAAGTGATTGTCCGGCTCAGTCGTTTTTAGGCAGGATTTTTAGCATCTTACAGCATTGAGGTTGTTAAACTTTGATCAGCATCACAAAATCCTGACCAAAATCCTACTTTTGCTTTTACCATAGAAAAACAACCCCCCTTTTTCAATCTCTCCCTCTCACATGTGGCCGGGTCTAAACTCTGACTCTGATAAAAATAGAAAAGCCAAGAGTGGCGGTCCAGTCCAATCTGACACGCTGTCAACGTGATTCTAGTACGCCCACGTCAGAGATAGACGGGTTAGAGAAAAAGCAGCGATGCAGCGACAGGTACCCTCAAAGTCAGTAAGAGCATAGTTAGACCAAACAAAGCTGATGTTTACTTATCCATGAGTGTTTTAAAAGTGTTGAGCTGTAGTGCTGCAGTGCATAAATATAGTAATCCAACATATTAAACAACAGCAGGAAATTGCATGAATACTAAAATCCTGATTGCTCGCTATGCCGCCTGGGAGATCATGCAGTGAATAAATTCACAGTGCTTCCCTTTGCTTACTGTTTAGCTTATTGCATGACATACATATGATTGATATGTACTCATTTTAGTTTAATTTAAGACAGGATTATTTAAATTTCTCTTATATGACAGACTGATTTAATTCTATCATCTGTTTAAAACTTCTGCTGTATTCATGCCTTAGTTTCAAGTACCTGACTTTTTCTTTGTTTCTTATTGTTCATTGTGTTCAAAAGTGGGTCGCTACTGATGAGCAGGCATGCCTATTGTGTTGTTTCATGTCTTTCTAGCAGCCTCTTTTAGTAATTATGCATCTAATTACTCAAGCTGTTCAGGTAATGCTCCCATTGCTCCTGCTCTCCTATGCACATGATGATTTCCTTGGCGTAGTACAGAGGTCACCATGTTAGGCCTCATTTGAATTTGAATTTCTCCCACTGGATAAATAAACGGTCCTGTCATGGCGCCAAGTCGCAGGGCAAGTGTAAGAGGCCAAAGAGCAAGAAGTATGTCTTATAGCAGCATGAAGAAAAATCTGGAGTTAACATGGTGAGAATGTGGTATAGGTCTGAATGATGTTAACCTTGTAAGCCTTTGGCTCAGATGGCCTTACTGAATTTTGAAAAAATAAAGTTCGAGCTTTGTTATTCAGTGGTAGTGACTCCTTTGAATAAAGGCAGAAACAAGAAGTGAAAATTACCCCCTTGGATTATCATCTCAACAGGAACCTCTTCTGATTTTGATTAAAAATGACAAAATTGGGTATCTCACTAATGCTGAATAAATCAGCCAGTGCTAGCATAGCTTAAAATAAATGTAATTTCTTTTTGCCTATAAATGATTTTTTTGTCTCCTTTGTCGTGCTTTTGTTGGACTAGTGTACGTTTGCATGGGGAGCTGATAGGGTTCAAATCAAACGGCCCTTTTCATCTCCTATGGTGATCGCTTTGAATGGATCCAAGTGTGGATTAACAGCCTACAAGACCATGCTGAGGTCCTTCCTGTTAACCACCGGTCACCCACAGAGACAGAGGAGGCACAGAGCCAGTGTGCATAACTGTGAAAAGGCTGTGCCATTGTCTTTCCTCTCTTTTATAGATTTCTTTCATTACTCATGCTTTACACACATCATGTTTCTACTAGCAACAACAGCAAAAAAAAAAAAAAAAAGTCCAGAGGATCTCATTTATTTGTCTATTTTTTTACAGGTTATCTCTTTCTCTTTTCTCTCTACCTCAGTCATCCCATATGATACACACCAAGGCTTAACAGGAGGAGGCGAACACTCCTCCTCACCTGCCAAGGGGTCTAATGTCAATTTAGCCGCCCGCCAATCAAAACCATAGGAAACAGCACGGCAGTCTGTTTGCGTGTATGTGTGGACATTTTAAGTTTGACAGAGCACCACGAGAATTAAAAATAAAAATATGACTAAAATCTACAGCATTTCAACTGTATGTTAATGTGAAAAAATACAAATAGAGAAAGATTAAGTAAACGAAACGAACTAATAGGGTTTAAAATGCTTATTTGTTTGTCGTTTTTGCTTCATTACTTCCCTCAGTCCTTTCATGTCTTGTGGCTGACATGCTGATACAGCCATATGGTTTGTGCTTACTTGAGCCCTGTCTCTCTATCTCTATCACTCTCTGTCTCACCACAGTCATGTTTCTATGAGAGCATTAAACTTAATCTAAGATAACAAACTCCTCTTAATTCTTGCTCTTACCATAAACTAATTTTTTAACTTAAAATCGAATCATTTAATATTGTGTGAACTTGCTTTTTGTAATCCAAAAGGAGACGAGGTCCCTATAAACGCACGCAAGATCCCACCTGTTGATCGAGGTGTCGCAGTTGTCCTCTGGTCTCCTCCGCTTTAGCTGCCAATTCGGCTGTGCTTATGCGCAGCATATCTGTAACAAATAAGAAATGTATAATTCCCTTCAATCAAGGACCAATATAGACCCCACAGCTGATTGCACTACAGCCATTATACAGCCATTAAGCACTCTGTCTACAAAGTGTTTTTGCATCTGGGATGGGACAGTAAATGACATAGGTTCATGTCTGTGAGTTGCGCTACATGAAGAGAATACCTGCGGTTGGTGCTGAGGCACTGGTTGGTTCACTGACAGGATGGCCTTGGTTAGAGAAGGAGAAGGCCAGGGAGCTCTCTGTCCCCTGACTGTCTTCAGTACCATCCACTATCCTGCAGAGAGATATTATTATATTATTGTGCAATAACACTACACAATGTACACATTTTGGTTATTGCATTATGGTGCTATTCCCTAAAATATTTTAGGCCAGAAATATAAGATTATGTGTTTAAAAACAAACCGAAATTTTCCATATATTTGAAATTCATAGTTTTAACATCAACACAGTATTTAATTCAATGTGAAACATATCTGTGAATATAAACGGCAATTTAAAAAATATGTAGCTGAATTCTATATATATTACAACAGATTTTGTGTATTTAGCCAGTTATTTTTATTTCTATATAAGATAGTTATATAAGTTATATAAGAATAACCAGCTTGTTTGGTTTATACTCTATGTCACTGACAAATATTCATCCCATTAAGTTTATTATGTTGGCTAAATTAAAATGATCCAGTCTAAACCATGATGAGCATAAAGACTGGAAATGGGGTTACATCTTTAAAAATACAGAAATGTCTCTTATAATACATTTTAAACCCTCTATTTAACCCTTTGTCCAACACATGTCATACAATAGTGTGTGTTGGACAAAGGGTGAATGTGATATGAACCCACGTTCATCTGCTTCACTTCCACACATTTAACTGGCAAATGAGTCATGTGATTCCTACTTAAGCTTCTCCAGCCTGTCCACAGTTGCCGTGAAGATGCAAGCCACTTTGCAACCCACCTTCACCTCAGTCTTTCTTTATATATAATGTCTGACTTAACTAATACCACGTCTTCTGATGTCTGCTCTGTTCGTTCTGGGGTCTTGCTGCTGTTCCCTGACTTCTGCTTTCCATGTACATGAGTGAAAGTGCATGGAGGTCTCTCATCAGGAATTAATTAATGCAGTTGGTTCCTCCTTTCCATAATGATTCATTCATGTGTGTGTCATTAGAGAAAGTTTTAACACGACTCTATTCAGTGCTGTGAAAAACGAAATGCCTCCCATGATTCAATAGCTTACAGAACCACTTTTAGCAGCAGTAACTTGCAGTGAAGGTTTTCTGTATGACTTTATCAATAACTCATAGCATTGTGGAGGAATTTTGTCCCACTCTGCTTTACAATGTTGCTTCAGTTCATAGAGGTGTCATATATGCACAGCTCCTTTACGTTCCTGCCACATGATCTTAGAGGATCGTAGGGGTCTGTTGTAGCTTTAGCTGCTGGACAAATAGCCTCATATTTGACTCTAGAATACTTTGGTTTACAAAGGTGTTCATGGTCAGCTCAGTGACTGCAAGGCATCCAGGTCATGTGGTTGCAAAACAACCAAATGACCTGTGATTCTGCTCATATGCTGTTTTTGGATTTTACCAAACATGTTGCTGTATAGCCAAATAGCTTCACTTTGGTCTCGTCTGTCAAAAGGACATTGTTCCAGAAGCCTTGTGGTTTGCTCAGATGCAACTCTGCAAACCTAACCTGTGCTGCCATGTTCTCTTTAGAAAGAAGAGGCTTTCTTTGTGCTGTCTTTCCAAACAAGCCATACTTATTTAGTCGTTTTCTGATTGTGCTGTCATGAAATGTAACATTTAATATGCTGACTGAGGTCGTTGGAGTCCGAGATATATTTCTTCCATTTTGCAGTTTCTGTAAAAACTGCACGTTTCAGGGTGTGAAGCCTTTTCTGTATACCCTCACTGATAGATCACATAATAGAAATTAAGAGGATTAGACTTCCATTAGTCTGTCACAGGGTTTAGTAAATACACATACTGTTTGTCACTGATGACACTTTTGACTCATTTCTAGTTTGCGGCATATGCACTCTTCCAAAGAAATATAAAAATAGGCATAGCTTGGATTCACAGGGAAACAGGCCTAGACAGGAAGTAAGACCAATCAGTGGAGAACAAACTCACCTGGGGCTGAGATTGGAAGGATCTAAAGTGTTGAGAGTAATTTCCTGGATCTTCCTCCGAGACCTGCTAGAGTTTTGTGCCACGCTCTTCTGGCTGGGTCCGCACATTGGAGACTTCTCACCAGCCCCCCTGAGGTTCACTGCTCGTTTCTGCTGTGATAACAAAGATACGGTCACGGCCTCTTGCTCCTCTTGCTCCTCTTGCTCCTCCAGCTCCTCCAGCTCTGCATCTTCCTCATGTTCCTCCTGTGCCTCTGTGATAGGTGGATAGCCCTGAACCACTCGCCCGTTCCTCTTCACCTCTGACTGAAAAAAAAAGCAAAATTAAATTAAAATCTAAAATCACTTTGGTCATCTGTGGCTCATCATGGCCATTTCACTTTTTTTCTCTGCAAAGTTAATAAAATGGTTCTTTATTATTTTTTAAGTAAACAAAATGTACTAATGACTTGTAAGTGCAATGAGTCGCCCACTCAGTTGGATAAAAGGTCAGATCAACAGTTTAGGTTGCAGATGTGTCCTGCAGAACAGTAAATGCAACACCTGACACCTGTCTCATTGAACACAGAGAGCTGCGTCTATCATTAGTGGTCTACAATGAGCCTTCAGCTACAAGATGAGGTCTCAGCCTGATAATAGCAGAAGTAAAGACCACAGTCGCCTACTGAACCATCTTCCTCTGACAAAAGTACCACCAGCGTGAGATTAATGTCTCATCGAGAGAGATAGACTCTTCTGTAAAATATTGGAACAGCTTGACAGTATATAGAGCATCTTATCGCCTTCTATTCTGGTGCCGCCATGATCTAATGACTGCAACTAATTTTGTGCAGAAGTGATCTATTTCGTCCTTCATCAAGTCTCAAACAATGATTGTGCCCATTATCGGTGACTGAAGCCTTCCGCTGAGTCACCCAACAAAGTTTTCAGAGTGCAGAAGCATCAAATTTCTTAGTGAGAGCTGATGAAAAATTCGGTGATGGCTGTTAACAAACAACATGAACTGATCGGACAAGTCTTTTAAATTAATGGCACCTGTCTAAAAGCTGTTTAGCTTCTGCTTGTGAGAGTGAGAATTTGGGTACCTGCATCTCTAGAGCTGTTGTGGACAGTCTGGCCTTAACCTGGAAGAAAGCCAAAGAGGAAACACAGTAAATGAACTGCAGATAAGAGCAATTAAGCTGCCATCTTTCTTTTCTTGCTTTTAATTTACAGGTGAGTCAGTTCACAAGGTTATACAGTAAATTATTTTCTAAAGCCAGTATAAGAATAGAATAGATGATAATGACAAATACCCTAATGACCTTGATATAGTAGTACTGTAGTGGTAAATGCAGGATAGTGAGACCAAAAAAAAAAAAGCAATCTCAACATTTCAGCCGCAAAACACCCCTCCATCTCCTGTCTTCATTTAAAGTCTATTGAGCCCTGAGATTTGGGCTGCCCCTCTGCACATTAGCCTCACCTAAAAGCCCTGCGGCATGCAGTCCGAGTGAGTGCGGGTGTGTGTGTGTTAATGATGTGTGTGCGCGTGTAAGTGGGCCAGCGGCGTTTGGGCAGGCGAGACAAAAACACCTGACTGTAATTACAGCAGTTCAGCTTCTCCAAGTCGGCTCAGCTAGCTCTCTCTCTCTGTAATTTTAAAGTTTCCAGACCCTTCTTGCTTTGCCGTCTCTAAACTCATCAGTCATTCTCACACATTAGTACAGTATCGTGATTCATTTCACCGAGAAATTGGCGAGAGCACATTAATTGCTTCTCTTGCACTGCTGTGGGTAATACCCAGGCATCATTAATTAAAAAATATTAAAAAATCAGGATCTATTAAGGGTGTATGGAGATAATTAAAACAAATGAAAGATTTGATTTGGTGTTTGGCTTTGGGATCCCCAAATCTATTTTGCTTATTTAGTTTATTATTTCATTGCTATTGCTTTAGCAAAATTAGCACCTAACGCATGTCTTCTCACATCTTTCTTTCTTTTCATAGTTCCTTCTTTTGGTATCACAATCAAAAAACGGTCCATGGGGGATGTATAGTTAAAAATCAGTTTAAATCTCCTTCCAAGGAAAACATGATTTGATCCCGTGCTGAATTTGTAACTTTCCTCATTTATTTTGCTTGGATATGCTTTCCACAATGTAAAATAATCTCATGAGATAAGCTTTAAGAAGCTCCAGACTGAGAGCTATTGTTGATGATGTAACTGTAAATGATGTAACTCTCCCGTTTAAAATGAAACTACCACGAAGATTACAAACTGTTTGTACTAATTTCCCTCGCTTTATAAGTTAGCCAATTATATGTGGAATCAATACACCAATACTTGGATGGACTCACGTGTGCCTCGTGTCCCTCTCTCAGGTTGTACGTGAGGTCCTGCTGGATGTCCTGGACGAAGTGGTGAGAGTACTCAGGATAGAGGTCCAACACCTCATAGAGTCCTTTCAGGTTGATACACTGCAGGTCACAGTAGGTCAGGGCTTTCACATCTGCATTGGTTTTTATTACCCGGTTATCCAAGGACAGGTTTGCTCCGATCAGGTCACCTTTACCTGCTCAGGCAGAGAGAGAGTGAGATGGTCAGAAAAAGAGGTGACAGCATAATGTACACTGTGGTAAAGGGTGTTAGAGGCACAGACTCAGTAATCTTTTCTGCAGACGCATCGGGACACATCAGCGATAACTGAAAAGTTTATAAGCTTGGAGGGTGGAGAGGTCCTGGAACAGAGTAATGCTTAGACATTAAGAGGATTATTCATTTATTCAAGACTCAGAATATAACTTCTTCTGAATTCTAATTAGTAACTTTGTCACTATTATAGACTGTATGTCTTCTATTATTACACTAAGTACTGAGCACAGTGTTGGTTAAGGCAGGGAAGGAAGACACACTCAGCTTGGTAAAGCTGAAAACAGCTGATCTCACTGCAAGCCCCCAAAGGTGATAGCTCAGCTAACACACTTTTACAAATCCTCATAGTAAATTTTATTAAGGGTGCACTACTAAGGAACCTTGGACTACATATAATTGCTGCTGCCTCTGCAAGCTTCTTTGGAACCCACCTCCACCTCAGCTTCTCCTTCTCACGTGGTGTCTGACTTAATCGATGTCATGTGTGTTGTAATTTCCACCTGTTCAACTGTGTACCTGGAGCCTTGAGGCTGCTATACCATGACAGAGCCACATACCACCAAACTCCACCTCTATCGAAAAAAGAAAGGCAGCCTGAAATTCTTTATTTGTTTATTACCCAAACGTCTTTTGCTAATTAACGTTTGCCACTGACTTCTTAGATGTTAAAGTATGAAGAGCATAAAGAGGCAACTGCAAATGCATCTGCAAGACCAAAAACTGAGCACTCTATTAACGGGAAAGCTTCAAGTAATACTGTTTAAAAAGCTAAACACTAATGACCAAGTAATACCAAATAGGAAACAAGCTTAATGAGAGAGAGAATAAACAGAATATTGCAGCGTTGTTTTGGTCTATAATTATTATTTATAAATCACTTCCACTGCTTTTAGTCAGTTTTACAGTTTGGGTGAAGTGGCTGTGACAGCTGTTCCTCTCCATACAGGATGAAGATAAGTGCCCCTTTAGAGTTAATATCCCTTAAGCAGAGATAAATTATTCATTATGGTCATTTCGTGGTGTGAACGCGGCTAAATTACACCACAGCTGATGGAGTGGCAGTCATGACTGTTCATGTTCTCCTTCTCTGTCGCTTTCTCAACCCACTCCTTCTCACCCCGGTTATTATTCCTCTCCTCTTTCATTCGCTCCCTCTGTTTTTAGAGATCCAACTGGTTCAGCTATATCAAAACCCTTTGTCACTGACTTTTCTTTCTTTTCCATCATCTTCCTTCTCCTCCATTTCCTCTTTTTCTTTTCTTGCTTCTTTGTTTCACTTCTTGTTTCCTGCTTTGTGTTTCCTGTCCGCTATTCGTCTGCTACTTTGTGTTTCCCAAACTTCCATTTTATTCTTAACATTTTAGCTTTTGTTGCATCATTCTGGTTTTTAATTTGCTTTTTTGTCTTCCTATTTACTTCTTTCTTTCTTCTTTGCTGTCTTTCTTATCTTTTTTGTATCTGTCTCTTTCTAGGTTTCTTTCATTCCTGTCATCCCCATCTTCCTTTTTTAAATTCTCCTCTTCCTTTTCAGCTCACTAGATGCTTCCCCTCTGCCTCCATCTCCTGTTTGCCTTCTAACCTTTTTATCTGCCATGTTTTACTTCTTTCTGAGTTTCTCTGTCTTCTCCATTTTGTGTTTTCTTTCTTTTTATTCATTTTTCCTTTTCTTTTCATTTTTCTTTCTGCTTATCTTTCTGTTTTGTTAACTTTTGATTCCTTCTTCCGTATGTTCCTTCCTTTCTCCCTTCACTCACCAATCTGGACCTCAGCTTGGCTCACTTTTACTCTCATCACTTCTTCTTCTTCTCTTTCCTTTTTTCTTTTCTCATCACTTTCTCTCATCTTAAGCCCCATCCGTTTTCATTTACTTCATCTCATTTGATTCCTCTTGTTTTACACTCTTCTGCTTCCTTTTTTGCCCTCCCTCTTTCAGCACACGTTCTCTCCATCTTCCCAAAGTTTCTCCTCATCCTCTCACTCTTCCTGTTTTTGGTCTTCTGTCTGTTATGTGGTACTGAGCTGTGGCTATGGACTCGCTGTGTGGCAAGGAAGGGGATGATAGAGAGAGACGAGAGACACATGCTGAGAGAGAGAGAGAACCTTTTTTTTTTCTTCAGACACTCGAAGTTAGCCTGACCTTCAGCACACAAGCACAGAGACAACGCTCTCCGCCTGTCAAGCCTACATACACATATGCACCCACCCACACACACACGCACACAAACACATGCCATTCAGCAGAAAACAGCAGAAAACAATTCCGCCTACTCGATACACACAAACAGGAAAACACAGAAACCTTTTTTCCCCTCTTTTTTAACAGGAGAAAAGGCATGCAGGTGTTGTTTCTACAAACAACTAGATACACACACAAAGATAACAATGCCAAAAGAGGAAAAAACCATGACAGATGGAGTTTCTTGAACCATCTGGCTGTCTTCTATTCTCTGTCACACGCACTTGTGACAGATAGAGTGTATTCCTGTGTCATGAAGGTCAGAAAGCAAAAGCCAGTATGGTCACTTAGGGCAAGAGGTTGCATCGCACAGCAGATGTGCATGCTTGCAGATACAGCTCGAGTGAGTCTACATCTCGATTTGTTCTGCACACAAAGATGGGCATCATTTTATGAACTTTCAGAAAATTCTTCATCTCTAAGCTGAACATACTGGAGTTTTTTTAAAAATCTTACTTAAAAAAATAGTCCATTACGTATTGAGTATTAAGTATTGAGCACTGAAGAAGTTGAATGATTACCTTTATAACCATGTTTAATGTGTTAAAGTCGTTTTAGGAGCAGATTTTGTGACTCTTTTGTTCTTTTATCTTTCTATCATTCTAACCTGTTATTCAGCTTTGGTATTAATAGTGGCAATGAAGATACAGACAAGACATGTGGGTGGAGAGAGAGCAGATTTGCACTTTATATTTAAGTTCCCAGGTCTTAGCTGCTTATTAACATGAATATTAGTTGCTTACTATCGCTTTATAAGTCATTGGAAAGCATAATGATTTATTCTGCATGGCTGTGTTTTACAACTGCAAGCTCATTAACTAAGTGCTTTCCCTCAAAAATGTACTTAACTGCTTCTTCATAGTAACAAATCTATTATACATGGATTACAAGCTTAATATGGTTTGTTCAGTGTTGCATGTTTAAGGTCGCACAAGAACAACCATTTCTTAAGAAACTAAATAAATATGATCTATTCTCAAGTAACAAAAACCCCCCAAACAAAAACAAAAAATGTCTAACAAACTCTTATTAAGACTACCGATTCTATAGAGAGGCCCTCGCAGTTTGACATGTTGCACAGAGCCTTTTGATTGGGATCTGCCAGTTTAAGATGACCATTTGATACTTGCAATACGTGAGATGTTTTTAATCAGGCAAATGCATAATAAAAATGAATAATAAGGACAAAGAGACTTTGCTAAAGTGAAATGCAACTTCATAAATATGAAACGTCTGCAGCACACGTTTCTCTGTTTTATCTAATTTGTTCTTCTCAGGAGACACTACTGGCTGTGATGGCTTTTATCTTTATCAAGCTTTATTTTCCTTTATGCTTTATTTTAACCTTTTTCATTTACTTTTTCTTTCATTTGTATTTCACCAAGACTTCTGCTGTATAAACAAAACAGTCCTTTTTAAATAATTATTGTAATTTCATGAACAAAGACAGCGATATTTTTTCTCGGTTCAAGCTGACTCGCAGCTTTTGAGCATGTTGTGGAACCGTTAATGAGAAGCCCGTTTCTATTTTAGCACGCGGCTTCCTTTGGAATTGCTGAATCGGGGGGATCCACCTACTGAAATAGACTGTTTTTTGTATTTTTCTGTTTCTGTTGTAGAAAACACAGGAGTCAGTTCTGGCTTCAGATGCTGTAATTAGCTGCTGCTTTAGCAAATCAAATATCGATTTAAAACTGAAAGTGAAAAAGCAAATGAATTTGGCCTGGGGTGTCACATAGAGACCTACTTCAGCAAGCAACGAGGAACTGGGATGAGCAGCATTAAAACGATCAAGACTAGAAGAAACTAAAATGACCTAACTCTGTGAATTGGACTGATTAAATGTGCTAGACTCAACTGGACAGCACAGATTAAAGCTGACAGAAGACTGAATTACACTTCTGTGGAAAAGATATGATGAATGCTCAGCTGGACATAACTGGATTGCAATAGTTTAGCCTGGATGGAATTGGACAATTATGGATCGAATGGATCACTGGTATATGATATAAAACAATCGGCAAAGGTTGAATGTCTCTTTCATCACCTGCCAGTCAGCTCCGCTCATCCTCTATGGGCTTCAAGACATCACTAAAACATGCAGCCCAGCTTAAAGAAGAATGCAGCTCCTTCATATTATGTGCACAAATTGACAAGTCCTTCTTTGCCTACTGCAAAAGGAGATTGCTCAAAAATGGCATTTACACTCACTGGTCACTGCATTTGGTACATTTTCAACCGCTCTTTAACTCAAATATCTAATCAGCCAATCACACGGCAGCTTCATCCATCCAGCTCCATCAATATAGGCCTGTAGACATGGTCAAGGCGACCCGTGACTCAGATCCAAGGCTTGTTGTCTCATCTTCACTGCACAATCTAATACAGACAAAAAGGAACCCCCAAGACATGCTTCTAGCTGATTGGAAGGCTGCAGAAGAATGTACAACAGATGTGCTACTGCTGCAGAAGACCACACCAGGTGGCACAAGAACAGGATACTTAGGCTACAATGTTGCCTGGTCTGACGATTCTCAATTTCTGCTGCAAAATTCGAATGAATTTTTAAATATGCATGGATCCATCCCACCTGGTTTGTGTAAATTGTTACAACCAAATGAGCATTGTTGCCTAACTGAGCTTAACCACAGCCTGAATATTGTTGCTGACCTATGACCCTGCACCATTATCTGATGGATGCTTCCAGCAGGATAACACACCATGCCACAAAGCTCAAATCATCACAAACTGATTTCTTGAACATGACAATAAGTTCAGTGTACTTAAATGGACTACACAACCACTAGATCTCAATCCAATAGAGCACCTTTTGCAATGTGTTGGAAGATTCACATCATGGATATGCAGTCGACAAATCTGCAGCATCAGAGTGATGATAACTTCAGAGGAATCTCTGCTGAGGCCAGTGAGTTGACTTTTTAACAAGAGCTTAATAATAATTCAATTCAATTCAATAATGCACAATAGCCTCTAGGACAATGTAATCCTTCAAATTCAAAACAATTAGCCTATTTTCAGGATGGGCTTTTACACAAAGAGCCACGCAGAGCTTCGTTATTAAGCTTGCTGTTTCCTTGTTAAAATTAGAAAAGATCTGTTTTCCTTCTGTCTTCCCACCCCCGAGCCCCTTCCTTCTCCCTTTTATCATACCCAGAATGGCCAGCACCATGCCATCTTTCAGCACTTCCATGGATCCTGAGCAGACAAAGAAGATGGCCTGGAGAGCGTCACCCTGTCGAAGGAGGTACTCTCCTGGAGCACAGAAAGAGGTCTTGATGTGCAGTGACAGGGAGCGCAGGCAGCCGCGACTGGCAGAGGCAAACAGCGTCAGCTCCAGGATCTCCTTGTTAAGGTGCATGGTGATGTCAGATCGCAGCTCATCTGGGAAGTCCTTCAGCAGCTGTAGAGACGGGGGGAAAATAGAAATCAGAGAAGGATGTGAGCAGCATGACACTTGTAATTGTAAGGAAAAAAAACCCACATGTACCTAAAGTTAAAAGATATTATTATTACTATCATTATATAGTAATAATTACCTTTATACACCATTACCAACCAATGCAACACCTGTGGCTGCAACACAGACAATATAAGGTGAGAATTTGGAGAAACGCTGTCATTTGCACATCATCTATCTGTCCATCCCCTCAGCGGGACAAAGATCTGCAGCTCAGCAGCATCACAGCTGATCAATGAGTCATCAGAGCCAGGCTTACTTTAATCAACAGGCCCATCTATAATTCATTTGTCTGGGTTTCGTCATCATCACTCCCTCCACTCCCTGCTCTGTTTTCTGACAGCTGTCTTGCAGGCATTCACAGCCTAGAGGGACGAGTTGCTACTATACTGCTGACTGGTTGCCTCCGTTTCCCTGAGCTTATCAAGCAGAGGTGTTGTTCACCCTGTCTTACTGTGTGTTTTCTCTACATGGTCCTGAAGCCACATTTGCACACTTAGATCTGTTTGCACGTTTCCTTTCACCTGATGTTGTCTTCAACATAAACAAAATCTGGTTTTGAAAACCAGCCTCGAATCATCATTTTTGAAACTGAAGGCCGAGAGCTTGTCCTCTAAATATCATCATGCATAGACAAAAAAGTCATGTCTTCTTCTCCCTGTGAGTCAGTGCTCATGGCTAAAAACACCTGCATTCACTGTGGGTAATCATAGTACCATTGATTGTATTTTCACCTCTACCGTGAGCCTAAATGTGGCTGACATGTAAGGAGTATGTGAACTTTCAAATGAGTTATCGGTCCCTGTGGGCTGTGCTGTTGGACATTTAAAGTACAAGTGAACAGACCAAGTAGGGAAAGGGTTAATACCAACTGAAGTAATTACTGTATTTGATGCTGATGTTGGGATATCGTCAATGCAAAGACACTTCCAATTTCAGTTTAGCAAAAACCAATCAGGTCGTCTTCCTTTCATACCTCGTTACAGTCGATGCCATTGTTGACCGACCAGGTTGTTTGAAAGTACTCCAGCATTCGCTGCTTGAGGCTCTGCGGCAGATGATGGACACGTATGAAGTCCTTGAGATCTTTGGTTTTGGTGTGGTACAGAGACCAGCGTGAGTACATCCTCTGGATAATGGCTGTCACATTACCAAAGACCAAAGCGTGCATCAGTGCTGCAGGTAAGAAGAGATGAAGAAGGAGAATTAATGAAGTGGACAGTAAGCATGGATGACATACAGTGAAAAATGTGCTGACAGTGAATTGTCAAGACAGGGAACAAAAATAGGAAACCTGACTAAACTCTTTTCTAGACTGGTTTTGTATCTCACAGTAAACCAAAGAGAAACATCAGCACAAGTGTTACAAGTGCAGCACAATAACAGTAGAAAAACATGGAATTGGACTCAGATCATAAGTTGCTCAAAGCAGGTCAGCGGTACATGGAGAGAAACATCTAGAAACAGGAACTCTGTCATATTTCTAAAATATTAAATAAGCAACAGGAATAAGGCTAGTTTTACAACAGTTCTGCCTCCACTTGATTTCTATGATCAAATAAACATCAAATCAACTAAATATACACATGCATATCCTGCAGCTCTACTCCTAGAACACAGGAACATCAGGATTAGGTCTGGCAGGGTCATATTTGATTGGGATGACAGATACCTGTCCTGTTCACCTAAGCTCATCCACTTTTCAGCGGTGCTGCAGCTGTGTCGCATGCTGCAAGACGGGAAAGTGGGACTGCTGTGACAGCGATTACTGATTGTGGCATGAGCCATTAATGAAAGAAAACTGAGCTTTAAGCTTCACCACTGAAAACTAATTACATTTTATGTTTTACACGGCTGTAAGGTCATTTAGTCATATTGTTATTCATGTTTGCATTGAATGATGGAATAAAATGATTTAATTCAATTCCACCCATCCAGTTTGGCCTATGTTTCCATATAAATATGAACAGGTGCTTGGTTCAAGTTTTTATTTCGTGTAAACCCAACAGGGATAGCGTGTGTGTGTGTTTGTGTAAGCACATGTTTGTGTGGTGTGTCTGTGACAGCTACTGCTACTGCCCCAGGCAGCCAGGGACATTTAGCATTTAGCTGAACCAGAATTGGGAGTGTCCACAGGGAAAACCCCCACCACGGTGACCTCTCCTCATCCCCAAAACACAAATGTAGTGTAACAAGCCAGTTTAAACCGGATCAGACCTTCCTGCAGTTGTCTGCCAGTGAAATATAACAGCTTACAGTGAAACAAATGATGGACCAGGATCAGATTTTGTTGATGTTCCATCCATCCGTCTATCCTGCTTCACTGCGTATCCGATTTCAGGTAAGGGTCATTTGTACAGGTAAGTATAATTCCACACACTGTTGTCTCAATCTGATCTCATGATAAATGTAAGCATTTCCATCATTTCCAAAACACGTGTGCACTCAAGTTAATGTGACGATATCTCACGACTGATCGTTTGTTCGTGTACCTCCTATAAGCATGACACAAACGGAGAAGATCTTCTCAGCGTCAGTGTTGGCTGACACATTGCCGAAGCCCACGCTGGTGAGACTGCTGAGTGTGAAGTAGAGTGAAGAGATGTAGACGCTTCGGATGGAGGGACCACTGCCAGAACCATTAACACCTCCTGTGGGATAGTACGGCGACTCCAGACGCTTTCCCAGTTCATGGAGCCATCCTGTTTTAATATAGTGTAAACAGCAAACGGATGGTCAGACAGACACGTTAAATTTGTTTCAATTTCATAACAGCAGTTAATATAAAAATTAAACTCGACTTGTAACAAAATTTCCACAAAATTACCAGCCTTCATTTTTACTGGTTATCATGAAATCCTATGCAGTAATTGGTGAAAAGAAATCTGCATTGTTCTCATGACCCACTGGATATTGACCGGGATCCAGTTATGAAGACGCAAGAACAAGGTAATTGTGAACAGCACAGCTTATCGATGCTAACCAAAAATCAGCCCAACGGGCCTCGTTATACATAAGTGACCTGAGGACTAAAGGGGAAGCCTTGTGTTTCGGTACGAGAAGAATTAACACATTTTGCACTGATTTTACAATGCACACACACATAAGTGATACAGTTGTTGCACCCACCTTTTTTTACGGCTCTACCGTAAAGGCTTAAAATCCTGTATGAAGACCCTGATGACAAATGCATATACAGGTAAATATAAGATCTCACTTGCAGAAAAAACCCTGTATCTTTGGTTTTAACGGCACTTCAGAAATTTAAATATGACTTCTGTCCTGTTCAAGTTTGTCTTCTTGTGCACCTCTACACTATTGGTGATGAAAGCTTTTTTTTTCTTTTTTTTTTAAAAACAAAAAAACCCCCCAAAACCTGCAGCCAGCGAGCCTGCAGGTAGTGCATCAGGTGTGAAGCATAAAAATGAACATGACTTTGAAGTTTTGGGAATGTCCAGTGTTGTCACAGGGAGAACATTCATGAGCCAGAACAGCACAATCTTTACTCGCCACAAATCCAATTAAGCATATTTCACTCTCTTTGAATTTGTCCACTTCTCCATAATAATAGTTAAAGGCTAACCGTTCTGACACAGTGGAGTAGACCCTACATGCAGCATAGATGCACAATTTGCAGGTGCACCGAACAGGACTCTCCGGAGAACAATCTATCAATTGCAGCTAGCACTGGAAGCAGTCCAGAGGTCAACATGAAGGTCAAGCTGAAAGGGCCAATTTTAAATGAGTTAATGTTTTTGGCCTTTAGGGATACAGTCTAGTCTGTCTGTCTGTGTCTTTTATTATACTAGCCTTTATTATAGCCTTTGTATGAGTCTGTTTATTGCACAGATTTTGGCCCATAGAAGCTCAACGTTTCTTTTATACTGAGTCTGACAAAACTAGATAATGACTCCTTCAGCTAGAACAGAAACTGAGGCTGTTTTTTTAGCCCCACATTTTGTCCCAGCATTTGATGTCACCGGAGTCAGTTTTCCATTAGCATCCTGTAACAAAGTTGATAACAAATCTCTGCAGGCACACATCACATTACATGTACACTGTTACCACAGTGGTGGGTAGCTCTGACACTTATTAATTAATTTATTTTCACATGGCTACAATATAATGAATTCAATAAATTTTTGGTACAAAACACAGCAACAAATCTTTTTCTTTCTTTGTCTGGTTCTCTGTGATATTCTAGCAACATTTGTGGTGAATCAGCACATTCAATGTCTTCCTGCGAATGATAGGGGGTGGGAAGATTGTATTACATTACTAATCCAAGCACCAACAGCGCCTGAAGATGCTACAACTGATACTGGCAAAGTGCCCAGTAGCACCTGTGCTATGCTGAAAAAAAAGGTCTCGGTTACAAGTCGTTGTTTGTTTTGACATCATAGGATTTCAAAGGCGCTTCGAAGGAAGAACACTACAGATGCAATGTTTTATGTGAGACTGTTGATGGAGAAGTATAGAAAAGGTCGAAAAAAGTGGCACTGTGTCTTTGTGAATCTAGAGAAAGCATATGATATGGTGCCAAAGGAGGAGCTCTGGTACTGCAAGAGGAAGTCAGAAGTGGCAGAGAAGTATGTTAGGGTGGTGCAGGACATGTATGAGGACAGATAGACAGTGTCGAGGTAGGAATGACAGATGGCTTTAAGATGGAAGTGAGATTCCATCGGTGATCTGCTCTGATCCTTTTCTTGTTTGCAAGGGGACAGATGAGGTCAGGCAGGAGTCTCCTTGGACTAGGATGTTGTGACGACACTGAGATCAGCAGTGAGAGCAGGGAGCAGATGGATAAAAAATATGGAGGTATCCTCTGGAGAGAAGAGGAATGAAAAACAGGAACTACGTGTGTGTGAATGAGACGGAAACAAGTGGAAAAGTGAAGGTGCAAGGAGCAGAGGTAAAATAAATGGGGTGAACCATCCAACACAACGGACAGTACACGTGAGAGGTGAAGAAGAGAGTGCAGGCAGAATAGAGAGGGTGAAGAGTGTCAGGAGGAATTCGCGACAGAAGGATAGCAGCAAGAGTGAAAGAGAAGGTTTACAAGATGGTAGTGATGGTAGGAAGCAGATGATCCACTGTGGCAAACCCTAAAGGAAGCAGCTCAAAGAAGAAGAAGATTTGCGGTTAAGATTTCCCCCGCCACTGACCAATATCCCAGTTGTTCGTGTTGTCCTCCATTTCCTTCTTGCCGATGATGTACCAGATGCAGGCCATCCAGTGAGCCAGAAGGGCAAACATGGACATCAGCAGGGTCAGAACCACAGTGCTGTGCTGCGAGTAGCGGTCCATCTTTTGGAGCAGCCTCAGCAGTCGAATTAAACGCACAGTCTTCAACAGGTGCACCACTGACACCTGTACGTAAACAATAAACCAAGGTGAATCTATTTGTAGATAATGAAGTAACTGGTTACATACAAGTTTTACTGTTAAGAACTTTCACATTAAAGTGAAGTGGAATTCACATTTTGGATTGACAGATGTATTTTTAATTATATGGACAAGGATACATTGAATCTTCTCTAAAATGGTTCTTATTATCAAAGAGTTTAAAAAAACACATAAAACTGACATTCTGTACTAAATTTCAAAGCCAGCATGAACTTTAAATGATTGTCAGTTATTAACAGTAGTCTAACCAACAAATTCTTCTCAAGAGATATAAAAAGAAGTGTCGAAGAACTAAAACATTAAATGTATTTTCAGTTTTCTCAAATTAACCAGCCAACTGGTGTTAAGAAGCTCCCCACTATGATATTTATGGGAGGCTTATCAAATAATAGCCACCGACTATGTTAATAATATTTGATTAAGCCACTTTTGTGCACATGCAGCACTAATTATAGGAAAAAAGAAGGAGGTATTTTTCAGCATTAGTTACTCAGTTGCTCTCTGACTCTATAATGTGATCTGTATCAAGATTTGCTGATAACCTTGAATGCAAGAGAAATCAGCCTGTGTGTTGGTTTTGTGTTTTAACTTAAAATTCCCACCTTCAGCCGAGTTTGCTTCTCTGGACTTTTTATGCCTTTTCTGTTTTCCTTCATTCTGTAACCACTTAAATTTTGGCCCATGTCTTCTGAGCCCTCCTCTGACTTGCACCTGCTCCTCAGGCAAACTGCGCGAACAGTCTATCATTTGGGACTTGCTGTCATCTTTCCCCACAGGAGATGTACACACCAGGTATTATTAAGAAAGATGTAGGACAAAGAGGTCATGTGATACATGTTACATGTGTATTTGTGTAGCGAGGAGAGGAAGCAGGGAAAATTGGGTGGGAAAGTAGGCCAAAAAAATACTGTATATAAAGATAGGGTGTAGTCAAAGCATCTAGACAGTTATCTTCACTTCCACAAAAATAAATAAATAAATACAATAAATCATTCAGCTGTGATATTCCAATCAAGAAATGTCCTTAAAAGGGATTATGATCCTGTTCATATCAATTTAAGGAGAAGAAAAACAGGAGATCTCAAGATCACGTCACTATATTTTAAAAAAAAAAGGACTTGGTTTTGGATTTCTCTGTGCAGTAGCAATTAGTCACTGAAGTAGTTTAGGCCATCTAAGAGAAAACAAAACACAGAGATTAGATAAACTTCCTTAAAGAAAAGGAATTCTGCGTCAGCTGTGTATAACGGGGCCAAATCACCAACACTGCTGATAAAAATGGTCTCCTGCAAGTGCTTCCAGCAGCACCTTAGGGTCCTCTATACCGAGCAAATGGAACAAAGCATCAAGAGAAGAGTGACACATTAGAATGATAAAAATAGTGTGCAGGAACACTGGGACCAAAGAGGTCATGCTAGTTAGGCCTTGCACGACCCAGGTAACATGATATATTCTGTGCACAGTGTTTAATGTCTCAACTAAACATTCAAGGCAAGATAACAAACATCACATTGCAAACATTGCAAAGCTAGCCCCAAAGTATGTGGTACCGGACTCAGAAGTTTTGTCTTCAAAACTGTAGAGGCTGGGAAATTATAGAGAGTCAGAGTGAGGAACCCTATGCATTGAAGATGGGGCCCATCAAAGGTGGCCAGATTAGTACAGTGAGATTAATCAGTCTGTCACACTACAAACAGCCTCTGTCATGCACCCAGAAAAGTCGCTGACTAGTCAGCGCAATCAAGACTTCAAGGAAAATGTCAAAGAAAAAGCATAAACTGCCAATTGTAGATAAAACATTTCTCGGTATTGCATAGGTCAGTCTCACGTCTAGACGGTCACTTTAACCTTGCATAGATGTGCAATGCATTGACTGTGGTGTGGTGTTGTCAGGGTACATCTCTAAATGCTAAGCTTATGCAGACAGAGAAGCCAAACCAGGGTCCATTAGAGTACCATGTGCTGACACACCGCTGCATATAATCCACACATTGTATGCAAAGCTAACCACACCATAACAACACAAAATCTGTGTGGATGGATGTCCAACATCTGTGTCCACAGCACATGCATTATTTAACATATGTAATAAAGAGTGTCTTTTCTTTGGGACAATTTGTTTCTCTGGCCCCTGGGTTACATTTGATGTGCAGACCCAGATATTTTCTCAGGCTCTGTGCTGATTATCAGCAGGGCACCGTATAACTATTTCATGTAGTAATAACTAGAATATATCAAGGGTTGTTTGTGTGTACATGGGTGCATGTGAGGGGACAAGGAGGTAAAGGAGGGAATTACAGTGCTTGAACAAAGCTAAGAGGAGGAGATATGTGGACTGTCCTTATCAGAGCTTCTCCTGCACATGTCTCCAGTTTTGTCCTATCGCCGTGAGAAATAGAGAGCTGGTGCAGCATGAGGCGTAATGAAGCCTCCTACTGAGCCCAGGGGAGAAGCACCATCTCCCCTCCACCATCTATCACCACCCCACATCCCACCTATGGAGCGAGCAGGCTGCGCCACGTCCCGTTCTCTCCAGCGCCATGAGTGGTAAGCAATATAATGTAGCCAGCAATGCATATGTGCACCACCTGCTACTTTTTCCTTTAACTTTTCCTCCTGTCACTTCCATCTCACCCCTGCCATTCACATTTTCATTTCCTCTGCTTATCAGGTGTGAAATATATATGCTTTGCAGCCTGATTGCTTACTTCTGCTTTTTGTGCGCGTGAGACCATAAGGTTGCAGAAATGCTCATTATTTCTCCCCCCCTAGCCACGCCTTTAGCCCTGCATGCCTATCACAACAGCATGGCCAGTCATGTTTATTTATTTATTTATTTTATTAATGCCACGGTATCAGCCCAATAAGCATGAATAACATTGTTCTCTAATGCCAACAGGGCATCCAGCCATGCAGACCCAGGAGACCTACTCACAGCAGCTAAATCAAGCGGAGGTTTCTGTTTACATCAACTATGTACTGCTGAAAAAAAATGTTCATATCAGTAAAAAGCCAGATTATGTCCGCACACTTTTCATTTAAGAAAGAAGTAAGAAGAGAATGAAATGTACATTGGTGGTAAACATTTTCAAGTGAAGAAATGCTATTCAAATTTCCGCTCAGGACAAGTTTTTGGACCTCCTGTGTTATTTTCTTGAAAAAATATTTCAGTCAAACAGATAAAACCAAAATTTCTGTTGGGAACTAAAATGTACAGTTGTGCATGGAAATGCACACAAAATTTCAAGGTCAAGGTCAAGTTTATTTATAAAGCACATTTACAACAGCTCATGCTGGACAAAGTGCTTTGTAAACTAAAAGGCAACTAAAATAAGTAAAATGCACAACAATGATGTTAATGGGGCTGTTAAAACAAAAAATGTTCAGGCCAACATGTGCTAAAAGCCAGTGGATAAAAATGTGTTTTCGGTAAAGATTTAAAATGTTCGAGTGTTTGTGCAGATCTAATATTTAGAGGCAGACTATTCCAGAGTCTGGGACCCATCACAGAGAAGGCTCTGAAAGAGTAACGTTCTAAATTGGATCCTGTAAGGAACAGGAAGCCAGTGTAGAGAGGCCAACTCTGGGTTATACGCTCCTTCTGTTTTGAACTAGTCAGCAGATGAACAGCTGCATTTTGGACCAACTGGAGATGATAAATAGAGGTCTGGTCCAAAGTACAGAGAAAAAGGGAAGAGTATTGAAAACACCCAATAAAAAGGAATATATCCAAGGAAAAGGACTAATCGGTGAGTATTGGTAACCTGCCTGGAGCTTGCTGTTCATATAAACAGTGGGGTTTTTTTATATTATTTAATTACATATTTCTTCTGTTCCTTTATTCCCTCATAGTAAGAGTACAGCATTGTGCTAAAGTCTTGAGCTACCCCTCATATCTTTTTAATTTTGTAGGAAAATGCAAAATAGGTGCGATGCAGTGAAACAAGTGCAAGCATAAATGATAATATAATCTACAGTATATATATCAAAAATCAGTCATGCTGAAAAATGAAGCTGCTCCCAATGAAACTCTGTGTAGAGGATCAAAATGTGATGGTACTTTTCTGTGTTCATAATTTCATCAGTGTTGATAAGCTCTCCAACACTGCTGATTGAAATGCAGCCCAAACCCATGTCAGAGCCTCCACCATGTTTTACAGATGGCTGTAGACACTTGCTGTTATACATCTCTCCTGACCTCATCTGTACATATTGACTTTTTGAACCAAAAATTTCAAAATTGGATTCATCGCTCCTGTTACCACTAATTTTCAGGCCAGTTCTTAATTTAATTTTGAATACCATACCTGTTTCCCTTCATTAAAAATGGCTTCCTGACAGCCACCCTTTCACTAGCACAATTTCTCATGAAGCTTCAGTGAACAGTAGCTGGATCAGCTGAAGAACCAGATGCATCTCTTAGGTCCTGTGTCAGGTCTTTGCTGAAATTTTCCCCTTTTCCTTAAGAAAACAACTTTCAAATACTGTTTATCGTTATTTTTATTTTTGTTTTTTGATCAGTCTGCTTTAATGACTTACTCCAGACAATATCGAGATACGCTTCCAGTTTTAAGTTCACATTTCTTTGGGAATCACTTTGTTGGTGCAAAAATACTATTTTATGTCTGCCAACTCTGTTATGTTTTGCATTTTTTGTGCATTCAGCTATAAAATTTGGGTAAAATTATGTGTTTTTGTGACAATCTGCGGGTAACAAAATGATGCACAGAAACCTTTTCATATATACACTTTCAGCGATAACCAGTGTATAGACACCCAATATATACATACAAATTACAGCACCCAGAATCATAGACTTGCTTTTGCTTAATTCTATACTTTTCCCTCTGTCCCCTTCTGTTTCCTAAACTTGTGAAATATGTACAAACATTATCTGCATTTTATAATACACAGAGCAATGATCATGGAAAATGAGAGCATTATAGAGACTATGAAAAAGAGCAAGAAAGTGCAAGTGACACAAAACAACAGAAAAGTCACAAGATAGAATGCGAAACACACTAAAAACAGAAATGACTGAGACATATGACAAAAACAACAGGGAAACAAAAGAGAGGAACACCGCTGAGGCCCCATGGCTCATTTCGGTGAAAGATGGCTTCTGTTCTCAAAAGGGACATCAGCATGAATGCTCCTGTCCTTAGAGGAGACTTCACGCAGAACGTTCCTCAATTACTAGCCATTCCTGCTGATCCCAGCGGGGAAATGGAGGAACTCATGGCCTGGTACCCCTACACACAAATCCTGGCCTACTGAGCATGTGGTATTTCCATTAATAGAGTCTTGTATCAAACCGGTACCACTGCCTGCAGCAGCCTTTTACTACTCGCATCCTTTCCCTCCCTCCTTACCTTGAAAGTAAATATTTTTTTTCATTTTGCTGATTTTTTCCAAACAGCGGTCGAATTCTTCTATTAACCGTCTCCTTTCATAACACAGATCTGTACACTTTCTTCCTGCTCTTTAATACCTGTTCTGTTCTGAGCATTTAGTCAAACACGCACCTATTTGAGACTGGATGCTTGTGTGCATCCATCCAGTACTCCGTATTGAGCTTTTGATCCACTCTACAGCAGCTGAGTGAGCAAACAGTGATATTCAGCACAGTCAAAGCATCCCATTCTCTAAATTAGAGACCAGAGAACGAAAAGTTCTATAAGCAACCAATCAAAACCTCCCTAAAGTGCAATGCTTCGACTCAGTGACATCATTCATCCGGGGACAAGACAACACAGTCTACCTAATTGCTCAAGATCTCTGTTTCTTCCTCCTCTCAATTGTTCTTTAGGGGGATATGTATTTTACTAAAGCAACAGAAAAAAAAGTTTTAATGATGCAGATGTGATAGTTTTGTCAGTGCTTGCTCAGTGCACGTAATTAATATCCCAAAGAGACACTGAAAGAGCTCTGGAAACCAAATTATGTTGCGGTGTTAGGCATCGAGCCAGTTGCTACTCACCACGCTGACTTTCACGGCGTAGAGCAGGTCAAAGGGCAACGCGGCCACCAAGTCGATGATAAACCACGTGGTCAGGTAGTGGATGCATATCTGTCGTGCGTCGAAGACCACCTGGCCTGACTTGCTGACATAAGTGGTACGAAAATTGAAAACGATGTCTGGCAGTTGAAGAAAAAAGACACACACAGGCTTGGTGGTTATTATGAAGACTCAATTATTTACAAGTGACAATAAAACAGTTTTAAGACAGCAACCAACCTATGATGAACAATATCTCCACGGCAATGTCACTGACGGTTGTGCTGCGGGTCAGGTCGTCATCGTTACCGATGAAGCACACGTTATAGGGCACCGTCACGGCAACGTAGAACGTGGCGAGCAGAATCAGCCAGTCCCATCCTGCTTTGAATGTGCTGTAGTGTAGTAAGATGAATTTGGATTTCTTGGCATCTGCTACCTTATACTCGGGCAGAGCAGGTAGGTCGCCAAACACATTCTGGATGGGACAATATAAGGGGGAAAAAGCCAGTTTATCCACCTATTTCCACCTACAGTCAAGCGAAAAAGAAAGCACGCCTTCTTTTAATTATTCAGGTCATGAAGGTTTGACAGCATTTATTAATGCACAGCTCTCATAATGTTCCAGCTTTACATTTCAATCAGGTTGATGTACTGGGCCATTGTAGCACTTTGATAATTTTCTTTTTCAGAAATTCTGTTCAACATCCTGTTGCATGTCCCAATTTGGGCCAAATGTTAGCTGTTTGACTGCTAATGTCCTCATTTATGACTCTGAAATATTTTGGTATACAGAGGGGTTCATGGTCTCTAAAGTATCCAGCTCCTGTAGCTGAATTTCTTAGTCTTTACCCCCCATCACCGTGCTAAAGGTTGGTATGAGTTTGGCTTTCACCGAGTGTGGTGTTGCACATTATTCCCAAATATCTCTGCTTTGGTCTCATCTGTCCAAAGCACATTGTTTCTGCAGTGTTCAGTTTAGTGAGAAGAGGGTTTCTTCTGACAGCTCTTCCACACACGCTGTCATTGTTCTGTCTTATAGTCTGACCTCGGGGTGGATGTGATGGGACATCATGCTGGCAATTGTCTTGAATATTTTCTACTTGTGAATCTATTTCACTGTAGAATGATGGACTTCAGATGGTTTAGAAACGGCCTCATAGGCAGCAACAATTTCTCCTAGATCATTGCTGATGACTTTCCTTCTTGGCATTATGTAACACACACCTGAATTCTGCAGACCAACAAACTGCCAGAACCTCTTCTTTCATAGAGGTGCTCACACTTGCTAATATTCAGTTAATCAAGCACATTAGACCCTCTTTTTACCACACTTCTTTTGCATTTGACTTGATTTTTTGTTAAATAAATAATCACATTATTAATACAGGAATGAAATTACTCAAACTATTCATATTGTTGTAAATTCACTGTATGTGAGAGATATTTGCTCCTAGCCCTTGAGTGTGTCCATTGTGCTTCACTAACAGCAGTTATCTTCTTAATTCCCAAATTGCACAATCTGTCCCCATCCACTTTTTAAATGAATCCTTCATCACGATGCATCCTGTCCCATTGTTTGAAGAGGCTGATGATATGATGATACCTTGTTGAGTTTAATCTTGCTCTTCTCTCTGCTGTGTAGGTGCCCAGAGATGTGGTAAAGTACGGTACTGCTCCGCAGACGAGCCGAGCTGAAAGGAGAGCCTGTTTTTACCCTGCCGCGCCGTCGCTCTGGAAATGCACACAGGGAAAAATTAGTACACACCGATCTACAACACTTTACCCCCCAAGGTTAACTGATGACTGAACCAGCCATTATACTTGATGAAATACATAATATTCTGCCTTGAATAGGAAAACATGAATATGCAGCAGTGGGAATAATTCATTTCTAAGCAAACTGTGTTATTTGATCAGAAATGCAAAGATAGTGAATGATATTTACAGTCCTTTGGCCTTTTGTTTGGTCAAAAAACATTTATTATGCTTTCATCCGCTGTACTGGACAAACCCGTTGACTGATAATGTCTTATTGTGTAAGTACCATCTCGAACAAAACAGTGCAATTTTCAGCTTTGATAAGTCGCCACTGGGGCAAAGAGGCAGTTCAGTAAGGTATATTTTCTGTGGTAAATTGCTACTGGTGTGGGACTGTGTGTAGCAGATAAAGTAGATAGTGCAGGATAGTGCAGGAGTGATGTGTTCAGACTGAGGAGTTGGGTAATGGGAGAAGGCACTTTATTGCTGCTGGGTTCTGGGCCTCATTCTCACCGCTGCGCACCCACAGGAAAGGACTAAGGCTAGATTGGCTTGAAAGGGGATAACAACGATAACAAAGCTGCAGAATAGAAGTGATAACTGCTTCTGAGTGTCCTTTGGAAAGTATATGAGTTCTCTCCACAGACAAGGAGAAAAGACAGGGCTCATCCATAACACGGTGCAGCCTTGGGGGACGCGACACGGCAGGAGCACAGAGGCAGAGACATTCTTATTTTTAGACCTAATGAATTTCCCTCCACTTTTAAAGCCATTCTTGTGTGGGTAGAGGGGGCACACAGATAGGGAGGGGTGGATGTTGTGCATAAGTAGGGGAAGCCGTGGACAGATTGTAAAATCAGATGGAATAGATGAGAAACTCATGGAGGGATGCAGTTGTGAAAAAAGTACTCAAGGATGCAAAAAGTCAAGTAGAGGTGAGAAGCCGTTTTGCCAAAGGTGAAAATGTTTGTCATAAAAGAAGAGAACAAACAAAGGAATGACAGGAGATCGACAAGATACGCAAGAGTCTCGTCTTAAGCTTGAAAGTTTTTGAAGACTCAGCTCTAAAAGCAAAAGGTGGAGGGTCCCACGTATTTAAACCCTGGTGAGTTGTCCCTCGAGAAGTGGTTGTTGACCAATATTAATCATGAAATAAGGTGTGAAAAAAGTGTGGGTCATTACCACCGGAGGTTTTGGGTGAAACCACTGTCAGACCTTGCCCCACCCTATCATCTAACCTAATGAGGTTACTTGACACATGATTTGTGTGGGGGGTAAGGTGCTTGTGAACGGAAGAAAGAAGAGTGACCTTTACCCTTTAGCTGCATTTGTACAGTGTTGTCCTGTCGAGCTCGCTCTTCTATGTTGTGTCATATCTTTATGTAGTGGCTGTTTGGGTTTTTGGTTAAAGCATAAAGTTCAGGTCATCACTAAACGGAAGATCGGTGGTTCGATCCAGTCTGCATGCCAAATATCCTTTGGTAAAAATACTAGATGGCCTAAGTTGATCTCCAAATCATCCATGGGAGTGTGAATGGGTGTGACTGTTGGAGAGCCATTAACCATAGAAAAAAGTGCTTATATGAATGGGTGAATCAGACAAATTTTATAAAGCACTTTGAGTGCTCAGGTCTAGTAGAAAAGCACTATGTAAGAACCAGTCCATTTACCATTTACCTTAGTTCACAGGAAGACACACATGATTAATAGTGGGTCTCAAACCCATTATACTGTGCTGTTTGTCTGTGTCAGAGGCATGCAGCATCAGCCTCTTTCCTTTTCTATGAAAAGCATTTCATTATATGGGCAAAAATAACTTTGCTTTCTGCTTCCAGTTCCGCCTTATTTACAGAGTAATTAGGCAAATCCAGAAGAGGAAGGTCTGAGATGAGAAACGTGAGTTTGCTTACTTCACAAGCACATACATTCACACACATTGACTCTGGCTTTAGCTTAGCTTCTTTTTGTATTGATGAAAATCACAAAAGCTGGAAACATTGATTGAAGTTCATTTTTAAATTCCCTATCAGACAGAACATGCTAATCCTGACCAAAGCACCTGAACAAAGACTGGTTTTAAATTAAAAAAATAAAAACAAAAACCGATCTATTGTCTTGAAATGCAAGTAAAGGCTTTATACATAATTTATTTAAAGACAGGGACTGATACAGTGGTTAGCACTGTTGCCTCACAGCAAGGTCTTGTATTTGAATCCACTGGACATCTGGGACCTTTTTAGGGTTTGTATGTTCTTCCTCATGCTTGTGTGCGTTCTCTGTGGTAAACTTGCAATTATAATTTGACCGCTGGGATAGGCTCTAGCTCCCTGACGCTGAATTGAATGGATGGATGGATGTTATATTAACTCTTGGTCTTTAGTTTGCACTACAACCTTTTGCCCCACAAACCTAACTTGTACAGTATGCAGTAAAGAAAGATGAATAACAGTATAAGGGGACCTTACTACTTTCCATTGGAGAGATGAAACACACTCAGCTTCAACACATATTTTATGCAACAGCTTAAGGGGATTGTTTTTGTCTACATCATGAAACACCAGTTTAACTATTGAATCCGATGGATAAGCTGTGGCTGCTTACATTATAAAAATCCACATGCAAAATGAAGATTAAATATTTGGGGATTCTGGTCACCTCTCTTTAGAGGACATAACTTCCTGTACATAAATGCACATACAGACCTTCCCTCTTGTCTTCTTGGATGGCTTTGACTTTAGTGTCAGTGATGTCCTTAAATGAAGCCAGAAAGAGCACCACGTCGCCTTTTTCGTTCTTAATTGGCACAATGTCCAGCAGGCACCAGAACAACACAGCTGAAAGGGGAAAACACACACAAGATTTACAGTTTGTGCGTATACCGGTGTGTTTATGCAAAAGCAACAGTTCCAAAGATTTAGACTTATTAGTGAGCCTGTCTACAGCTGGATGCCCCTCGGGGGAAGCAGAGACTTTAAATAGATCAAGCCACTTTTCTCCAGGCACAGCAAGAGATGAACCCATTTCTGAGGTCCCATCTCCTGCTAAATAGATTCCTTGTCAAAGAGACTACAGGTCAGTATTGTGGGCAGTGTTTCTGATCAGAATGAGTGTGCTCGTTGTGGTTATTGTGCACTTGTTAAACGATTGATTTACCAAAGGAAAGTGTCATAGGAGACAGATTTGTGCATCCAGAAAATACAAGTAGACCACATTGTATCATTTTGTATGTACTGTAGATGAGCCAAAAAGTTAACAAAATGCATACTGTGGAATTATCTCCAGCCTGCCGTCTGCCTCAACTTTGTGGAACATTTCTTTTTAGTTCATTGTTTTGGTTCCACAGATCAAAACTTTGGGACTGTTTTTACAGCTCTCATTAAAAGCCACTGTACGCTGCCTGCCGAGCACCGAACAGCAAACAATTAGGAGCATGCTAGTGAGCACAGTGGAGCATTCAGTAGCTAAGGGACAGATGTTTTTCACAGAATTTTGATGAGACTACAGCAGATTGAGAAGAAGAGCAAATATTGGGCTTGGATGGACTGAAAATTTGAAATGAAACTAAATCGTGTTTCGTGTCCTCTGGATCTGCATATGTGCAGTTGTCTGCTTATGAGTTTACTCCATCAGCTTAAAAAGTGATCAAGTCAGGGCTGTATCTAAAAGCGAGTTTGTTCCTTAAGGACCGTCTGGAAGTCTTCTTTATGTTAATTATTTAATCACATCAAATTATACCTAATCCACATCAAGCTGGGGGATTGTGCATGGCTGGCAGTAAATAATAAGGACAATATTTAAATAAACCTAATCTAGGTAGGTAGGTGAACATTTTAGTTCTTTAAAAGGATTCGTCTTTTTTTAGCACACAATGTCACTGTGACAGTAGAGATCTTTGCTCTACCTTTACTGCTTTTCTGCTCAGTAATTAGAAATGAGTTGTTGATCAAGAGGGATTTCCCATGGAGTTCCCTCCCATCTCTCCCACTCACTAAATCCCCCTCGCCTCATGATAACTAAATCGCAGTATTTTTCGTCTCCCCGTGTGTACGTGCGAATATCTGTCTGCCTGCAAGACAAGGCAGCACTATCAAGTACACAGTGAGAGAAAGAGCCTTCTTGATTGCGATCATGCAGCGTTGGCTTTTCTCAGGCAGACAGACGGAGGACAAACTGAGTCAATCAGGCGCGTTTACTTTCGGGACGCTGCTGTGACAGACGAAAACGAGAGGGATGAGGCAACACAAAAAGGCTGAGGCAGGGGAGGAAGCAGCAAGATAAGGAACAGAGACATAGAAAAAGCGGTGCCAAAAGAACAATGTGGAGATGGTAATAAGACCGGGACTGAAACAAATGGCATTGCCATGAGAGAAAGAGAGAGAGATGAAATGTAACAAAAGGGCTGAGTGAAAAGAAAAGGAGATGGTGGCAAAGACAACAAAGATGCGGGTAGAAAATCACATCTGTGATGCTATTAGCAAAGCTGTGTATACCCTGCACGACCTGCTGAATTTGCTTTAAAAGCCAATCAAAAATAAACACATGCAAACATGCTAAAAAATCTGACATGTGCACGAATCACCATCTATGTTTTACTCGTTTTGAGAGAGCATGCAGCATGGCAAATCATCTTCACAGCTGCTGTCAAAACAGCGTAATCACAAACAGCTTTTGATCAGTTCACACAATGGTGTTTGCAGATCTCTCAATTTCTAAGTCCTCTGCAATATCAGACAGATTTGTGTGTTTTGAACATCCTCTATTAGGCGTGCACTAAAGTGCAGTAAATATGTTGCATGTGCATGCAAACTTTATTATAAACAGCAGTGAAAAAAACAAACAAAGCAGGTAGTAAGGCAGTCACACCTGAGTTCTACTTATTGCCAAACGCACGGGTGCAGGAACATCAATTACCCCATGACTAGATACTAATTGGACTTTTATATTAGCAACCCATCTACACGGGAAGCCTTTAGAATCTCCTCTGTGGTTGATTCTGCTGTGTATTGCCTAATTGATTTTGATGTGAATTTGATGAATGTTGTGAGTTTTGAGTCGATATCCTTTTGGGCTCCTGCAGCTGTCCAGGTTTTTAAGATTTTTGTGACTGGTGGAGCATCACTGGTGAATATTCCACTAATATCCTAAGTGGAAGCTAGTGGAAGCAAGTAGAAAAAAAAGCTCTTTTTGGTTAATTAAAATCTTTTTTCAAACCTCGTTTTAGTCTTTAGTTTACTTTTAACCAACTACAATAACCTTCTGGGCAGGACTCGAGATGTGACAGAACATGTAGGTAGTACAACATCAGTCAAAGGAGAAGTTGGACTTCTACTGCTGACTTTTACTCTTCTGGAGATGAAGAAATGTGTGCGGTAAAACCAAGATGGAAAATAATGATTTAGCATCCAATAATTTGGTTATTTATAAGATTTTTCTGTCTTTCCTCTCACACCCAACCAGTGTTGGTGGAGTCTGGTTCTGCTCGCGGTTTCTTCCTGTTAAAAATGAGTTTTTCCTTCCCACTGTCACCAAGTCCTTGCTCACAGAGCCGTACCATTTCTTTCTACTATTGTTGGGTCTTTATCTTTCAATATAAAGTGTCTTGAGGAGTTGTCATGAATTGGCACTATAAAAAAATGGAACTGAATTGAATTGAAAGTAATATGATGGTCCTCTCAGCTGTAACCTCATCTACAGTATAGACTGGCTGAGCCCAGTGCTGAGTAAATTGATGGCAGCTTTAGAGACATTGAACCAACACTGTTTGTTTGAATCAATGTTTAGAAACAACAGCTCGTAAAGTGACAAGCTCATTTGATCGATTTAAAAACATTAACAGCTGCTGGAACTTGCGGTTCTAGCAGCTGTTGCAGGCTCCATCTCCGTGCCAACAGAAAATAATGTCGAGGCAGGTTCATTGCTCATCACTGATCTGTTTGGACAAAACAAAACAGAAATCTCCACAACCGAAAGTGAAAAATAAAGCAATCCAGTCAGATTATCAAGGAAGAGACTTTGCCCAGTTGCACAAGAACAGATTTCTTTTGTTTCCACAGACTTTATCAAATGTGTCATGTTGAAGGCTCAGTTGGAAACTCACGAATGAGCCCTAATGTGAAGTGAAAGAGAGACACTAAACTGATAAAATGAATAACTTTCCTCCTGGATTGTGACAGAGGAACTGCTGAGGTATTCACTAAAAAATACAACATTTGGCTGTCTGGGTGGAAACGTGTTTTTCTAATTATTTTGTAGATTCACAACTGGATCTGTTAAAAAAGAAAAAACCCAAACAATAAGAAATAACAAAAACTCTTAAATGCAGGGGTACATAGCACCATCTCAGCTTGTATCACAGCAAGTGTGTATCTGCTGGCACCCTGACGATCTCATTATTTTGACTCCATTTTGTTCATTGGCCGGCTCGCTAATCAGCGAATCACACACCGAACCATACTGCACCACAGCTAGTTTCTGGTCTCGGTTTAATTGAAGGAGACGGGGTTAAGGAGTCACTAGCAGACAGCTATTAAAGTTTAATATGTCTCAGAATTAAATAATAACTGTAGGACATTCCCGACTGGTGGCTTTGTTTAATCACCATTTAATGAGAATGGCTCAATAAAAGAAGTAATACATCCATGCCTTCTGCCATTGCTTCATCTATCGACTGGCCCATCTACGCTGGGTTAAATTGACCTTCCTCAGAAATAGCCACACACAACTGCCATCCATTCGTGGAAATCTGAAAGACAAAGTACCCCATGGTGCAGTATCTAATAGCTTTCTGAGCCTGCCTACCATCTATGATTCCACAACCTAATTGGCAAATGGTAAATAAAGGCTCAGACTCTGCACTGCGTTGTGAAGCGACTCGGCATGAGCTGAAAACAAATGATAAATGAAGGGAGCCAACAATAATTGAGCACGCAACTCAAATACTACAGCTAGGAAAGTGACATTTGACTGACCTGTCTTTTTGTAGAACATGATCTCATCCTTAAACTCTTTGCGCTCCTCCAAAGCCTCGTCGATGCTGAGGATGATGCTTTCGCTTGTCTCAGGACCATACAGGAACTTACAGGCGCAGCTCTTCTGCATGACCTCTGCCCGAGAGAAGCCTGTGAGCTCACAGAAGCCATCGGAGCAGTACACAATGGGAAACCCCTTCGACATCTGAGCATTGGCCAGGATGAAGTTGCTGTCTGCAAGAGAAAGAAAAGATAGAAAAGACTATTATCAAGGTTATGGTAGAATTTTGTTTTGTTTGTTTTTTTCTATTGACCTGGAAATAATGAATGCCTTTTATGAGGTTTCTGCTAAAAAGGAAAAATAAATGGAGAGCTCAGGATAGCTTAGTTCAATTCATAGCTCCTTTCCAAAGAAAAGGAGTAAACTGTTACATTTGGCCAGTGACCGAAAACAGATATAAAACAGAACTCTAAGAGCAAATTTCATTTTAATTCTTCTTTATTTTGCTGCTTCAAGAGGCCCTTCAGGTCCCAGAACCAATCTCCTAGCAACCAAAAAAATACACCATCTAAATTCACCATTGTTACTAACATTTCTTCTTTTTCTCCTCTTTACCTTGGTGCTTGGGTAGTAGTGTACAATTGGTTTTAAGAGCATTTTCACAGAAAACAGTAGTTCTGTATGTCTGAAAAAAACCATTGATGAACCAAAGCACTAAGGAAACTAAGAGACAGCCTTTATTGCTGAAAAATGAGGCCAATGCAAAAGTGTCTCTAATGGCCACTTGAAGCTCATTCCAAAGGCGAGTCTGTCCCAACAGATTCCTACGACGAATTCAAGAGTATTAAAAGCATGTTTACAGGCTGGTACAAAAAGCAGTTTGGCCTTTATTCTTCCCCGTTTTATAACAACAGTACAATTTAGTGAACTTTTTTTGTTTTAAATAACTCATCCATTTGGTTAAAGCCTATAATTAGGGGTGTGGTTGCACTGACTGCTTTGGGTCCTGACAATTAATTTATTTCTAAAACTGCTTGTACTTTTGGGGGCCTCCTGAAGCATTTTAATGTAATTATCTGAAAAATGACTGACAAGGAAATTTGTGCTTCAGTTTTTTTGTGAATGAAATTCTGCTCTTTGATGAGTCTGTTACTTTGCACTGTTTAGCAGATATCTATGTACACTAGTACAGTTTATGGGTGCAGCTTACTAGCCATGGTTGGTAGCATTAGCAGATAATTTGGTGCTCTATCCTCTCATCTATGTGCTATATGGACAAAAGTACTTGGCCTTCTTCATTTTATGGCTACAGGAATCGTTTGGCCATCGAAACTCATGCCATGAAGCTTCCAGTGCACAGTCTCTGTGCTGATGTTTATGGCAGAGGAGGTTTGGATCTCTGCAGCTACTTAGCGTTGCAGACCTTTATGCACTATGCACCTCAGAACTCAGCGAATCCACACTGTAATTTTATGTGGTCTTTTACTTTGTGGCAGAGTTGCTGATTCTTAAAAACAACACAGCTTACAGTTAACATGGAACAAATTTGAATAACAAAGTGTCAACACTGGCATCCTATTACAGTATCATGCTCAAATTCAGTGAGCTCTTTAGAATGAAAGCTTGCAAAGGCCGATTGCACCTGATCTGAAAAATTAAGAGGTGTGGCTCCATACTTTTGTCCACATAGTGTAACCTCTGGTTTTCCAAAGCTAACATGGAAATGGTCAAGAAACTAACATCAAGGATGTCAGAATGTGCAGCCCAGAAGCCAGTGGATGACATCACGGTGGGTATGGCTGTCTTTTTTATACAGTCTGTGTACAAACCCCAAATTTGCTAACAGATGCCAGCATGCTTCAGAAAGCCAGAAGGAAAACCACAAACGGGTGTCAATTTATTATTTTTTTACCGGCCCACATGCCTAAAATGAGACATCTTTCATATTGCACACTGCCATCTCATCCATATTGAAATGAGAAACTAGCTATCATCATTTCTTTTTTTCTGGAAAGCTGAACATTATGAACAGAAATTTGGCCTGCTCATCTGTGGAAACTGTACTGCCAGCACTGGGACACCAAAATGCTTTTATCACCACCAACTTCTGAAACTTCAAACAGTATAAATGGAATCGTTTTCAACTGGTCAAGGAGTGCCTCTCTAGCTGTTTCAATGACTTGCTCTCACTTAGCCACTGCAGTGATATTTTAACACAGAAAAACTAATTCTGATAGGATGGGGGTTTTGTTTTGTTGTTTTTTTTAGCTTAGACACATAAAGGCCTGTGTGGGTAAAATAAAGGTTATTTAACTAAATAAATTAGTGATTTCTGTGTAGAAAGAAAAATGCCTATGAAACTCCTTGAAAGTCCCTGGCTTTAATAAACACTGATTTCTCATTTGTAATACTCTTAGTGAGAGTCGTCTTAAAGATAGGCCATGGGCTCAGGAGAAATTTTGGTAAAGAGTGAGAGAAAAATCTGGAGAAGGGGATCAGT
The DNA here is from genome assembly GCF_000239375.1 of Pundamilia nyererei. NCBI lineage: Eukaryota > Metazoa > Chordata > Actinopteri > Cichliformes > Cichlidae > Pundamilia > Pundamilia nyererei. The sequence goes on from NW_005187431.1 coordinate 907,418, forward strand.
AAGGGAGACGTGACGTGATGACAGTGAAAAAAAGAATCACTGTGCTGAAGTCTATCACAATTAATTAGCCCATTTGTGTCTAACTCTAAATACCCAGTTGAAGTGGACCAGCTGTTTCTACCTGAATCCATCTATTAAGGCACACAAACATACACCCATGTGTGCAAACAAACACCCACAGTGGCAGGATTGTGCAGAATGATGCTGAGCTGTGCTGACAGACAGCTACTGTTTACAGTACAATGCCCATTATACACGACAGTTGACTATGCTGCTTTGACGGTTTCTATAGTGCGTGAGTATCTATAGGTCTATGTATTTGCGTGTCCACTGCTGTAATTTGATAAGCAGTCAAACCAGCAAATCCTTGTCCACGAATTACACGATGAAGTAAGAATACAGATACATGCATGGCTTCATTTGGTATTGAGAAATTATACAGAACCCACACAAATTTTGAGACATTTGTATAATCAGAGCAAATAAATGAGCTGCAAGCACTTTACTCGATACACCGAACACAAACCCACAAAGTGACACGAGCTTGTTTATAATCACTGGCTGACACATCCTGCAAAGTGACTTGTTCAATTATGTTTCATTGCAAAAATCAATTTTCTGCATCAGTAAATCTTTTTTTTCTTCATCCCAGGTAATTAATAGTTTTATGTTTTATGTCAGGGTTTGTTGAAAGCAGACACCTTAGATCTGAACTGGGAATTCAACTACAGGGAACAAAAATCTTGTATGTGACACAAGAGGAACGAGCAGCTTGTTCCTTTTCTCGAATCCCATCAAGAAATCAATAGTTGCTTCAGCACTCTGACAGTGCTCACTATAAAAAAAGATATAAATGTCATTATACCCGATGATTATAGGTTATTTAATAACAGAAACACACTTGCTTATTAAAGCTTTAGTACTATTTCCATCATCACTATTACTTATTGTTTAATATTGGCTAAGATGTGGGAAAACAGAACAGTACACTGTTTTGGCCTCTTTATTAGCTACACCTTACTAGTACTAGGTTTTACCCACGGTTTAATGGTGTTTATGCCAAGTTCTGATCGAATGTGCTACAAAGCACAATCCCACGTTGAAAGTTGCATAAATCAACTTTCTTCCTCATTCTAATTCTTGGTTTGAACTCCAGTAGGTTCTCTTTACCATGCCTAAATACACTGAGTTGCTGCTGTGTGATTGGCTGATTAGATATGTGAACTTCCCAAGTAGTTGAATAGATGTACCTAATGAAGTAGCTGGTGAGTGTAGTTTTGGTGGCAATTTGAACTGTAATAACCAATAAATAACCAATAAAAACAAAAATAGTCTTTAGCCTTTCCAAGTCCACAAGTCTGCTTGGGTCTGTTTGATGTAAATACAAAGAATAAAGAGTTCAAAGAATAATAGCAATGACTACATGACCATCATGTCTCTAGTCGTCTGTGTCCAAAACAGAGTATAATCTATTCTTTAAATACTTTCTGGCTATTTGAATACCAATACAGGAAAACAAGTAATTTACAAAAACTTGCATAATTCATTTGCATTGACAGAAAAATTGAAATGTTTTGGTTTTTTACCAAGAGCTGTGGTAAGCATGACTAGAAAAACAAAATGTAACAATGTTTTGGATTCATTAGCATACAGAAAAGTCTAATTGACAGTGATCCCAATTTGTGAAAAAGAAAAACACATATGAACGTGTCTACGTCAGCAGCAGTATTTGGCCTGAATGGCCCAGACAGATGGTCAGAGTGGGTCTTAGCACTGGGACTGGCTGTCAGGCGTGAGGCCCCTGAGGCTGAGGGTATGAAAAAGGGAGGCAGTCAAGACTGTTGGAGATTGAGACTCGTGAGTCCTGAGGAAAGGCCCGCAGCCTATCTCGTGGCAGCTCTCAGAGCACAGGAGGTTGGTATTGACAAAAAACTATACTGTGTTTGACAGCAGATTAATTTGTTTGCTTAGAATTGACAGATATGCAATATATTGTCTGCACATACAGTATACTTGTACTGCGTCACATGGTGGGGAGACAAGGTCATCTTAGGTAACTTGTTTTACCTGGCATGACCTTGTCACCCCTCCCCTCAGGATCAAACACATAATATGAACATACTCTAGAACAAAGCAAACATTAAGCTAAGCATGTACATTAAACTCTACTCTCCTTTCATGCCCTGTGTTAAATTCAATATGTTAAGAACTATATTTAGCCTATAGTTGCTTTCGCACAACAAAATCAGGTCAGGGCAATGAAGTTTTCTTCTCACATGCAGCTCACAGCAGGGAATAGCTTCAGACAAATTCTCACTACTGGAAATTCTCTATTTGGTTTTGTCTAGGCAGCTGCCTGGTGTTCGAGAAGCAGGACACATGACACTCACTCATCACTGTGAATTCACCAGAAAATCACCTGGGCTATTTTTCCATGGGTGCAACTGAACTTCACATGTGCTTTGCAGTATGCAACTAGTAGGTTAACGACCAGTTAATTTCTGGTCTGACTGTGTCTGACTTCTGACATGCACCTAACCTAACCTATTGGGTTATCTATAGAAAGGACCTGGACTAAAAACACCTTATAATTGTGTCTCAGAACACATACTTCAAACTTACACTTGCTATTTTGAACACATAAGAGCACTCATACCAACAAGTTAGGCTATAAGAAGTGGCCCAATAAGCTACCCATAATGGTCCAAGTTGTAAGTGCATATAGCTGCACACTTCTTAGTCATCAATTATTATTTATTGCTGGGTCTGCTGCTTTAGAGTGGTTTGCATCACATCTATCTGAATCATTCTTTTCCGTGGCTGCCTTTTAGTACCAGTGTTTAGTACCAGTCCTCCTTTACTTTGCTTACCTATGATGTGCCACAAGGTTCATTTTAGGGGCCCTTATTATTTTGGTTATTTCAGTTATTTCTGCTCTTTCTTCAGCACACTGCGAGCACCTTTAAGGACATCTGTTATCACTGCTATGCAGATGGCATTCAGTTATATATCGATTTTAAGTCCCAAGAGCTTTTGCAACAGTACGCCCCAGACTCTGGAAATCTCCCTGTAAGCTTGAAATCCATGGACTAAACAACTAAAAAGTCATATTTTTAGACTTTTTAACCTTTGTTTTTATCCTCTGGCATTTTGTTGTGAAGCATTTGTGTGATGTTTATCTTTAAAGGTGCTATAGAAATAAAATTTTACTTATTATAATGGATACACTAGAAAAAGGGAAGGTAAAACAAACAACTAGATCATCATGTTTTTGTGTAGAAGATAGATGTGTGGTGAGAGGGTCCAGCAGTTGTAAATATTTGCAAAAATGCAGGAGCTAAGAGAACAGCTTTAGTCACAGTTTTTAACTTTTACACTTGAATTTGT
>NW_005187431.1:912388-959863 GCF_000239375.1 Pundamilia nyererei
AAATAATGAAATAAATCTGTTTTTTCAACTAAATTTCTTTATACTTTTCTTACCCTCCTAAATTTCAGACTTTTACTTCCTTTTCTTGCTCCTCCACTTTCTCAATCACTCCAACTTTACTCCACTATCAACCTTTGCTCTCTCCTTCCTCTGCCCTCCAACTCTTCATGATGTCCCTCCTACCATTTTTGGCTCTCTCTACCTAATTACTCTTCATCTCCTCTCCAGCCTTGGAATTCCATCACACCTTCCTCTTACCCCAATCTGCTTATTCCCTGCATTTTTGCACACGTCCACCTTCTTTACTGCCTCTAAAAAAGTACAAACTATCTAAGTTTACTTTATCTTTCCTCTGCACCCTGAATCTCTGCTAAACTAAAATTCAATCATCTTTCCTTCTTACTTCTTCTCTGCATCTTTTACCTTCTGTCGTACCCTCTTCATAACCTCAAGTTGTTCTGTGTTCTCCATTTAAATTTTCTTTTGGCTAATTGCTCCAGTGTGGAAGCCAATAGATCATTTTGCCTCATGCTCACATTGCTGCATGACAGCTGCTGGTGAAACCCCACAGGTACACAGAGGATAGAGGGAGGAGAAAAGGCAGTGACAAAGAAAGATAGAGCAGGAAGGCAGAAGAGGAAAGAGGTCAGGAAAAGAACAAAAAGTGCAAGAAGAAGCACTGTGGTTACAGAGACTACTTATGTAATTAAAGTTAAGTGAAGGTGGTGAGCAAAAGATTTGCAAATGATTTGTGATCAATTAAACTTTCTAGTGTAAATAGTAAAACCAAAATACTAAAAAGACTGTTTTCAACTGGTTTGCTATTTACTCACATACAGAATTTAGACAAACACACAAAATAACCAGTGGTATAAATTTTACGGAAAAGTGCTCTTCGTAATTATGCAAATAACAACTGTTTTCCTCACCTTAATAAACAGGTTTTAGTGAACATAGGAGTGTGGCTCTTGGAATAGAAATTCTGGTTGGTCACTGGATTGGTTGAACTCTGGTCCATATTAAATATCTCAGCAATCATGTTTGCATTTTCATTCAATATGCATAGCCTCACAGAGGCACTAGCATGTCTCATGTACACGGAGTTGTTTTATGGGCTTAAACATAAACAAACTTAAACAAAGAGAACATAAACCAGCAGCGGATAAGGAAACTTAAATTCTTAACACTGTGGGGCTTTAAAACATGGCTTTACACTATAGGAGCTCCATGTCAAATGATCATGTTGGTCGATTTTGTCAAGATTTGTGGTGGAGACGAGACCCAAATCCAGAACACAAAGGCAGACAAAGTAAAAAAAAACAGAGAAAGGAAAGTCCAAAATAAATAGCAGACAATCTGACAGGGAAATGAAGAACCAGAGGGCTATGTTTACTTGGAAGACTAAATGAAGACATCAACAGTAGGTGAAAATAGTTAGCACAAAGGAAAAGTAGAAGGAGACACCACAGACACCACAAATTATTCTACAAAGTAAAACAGGGAAATATTAAAAGACAGACGACATTTGGACACTAAACAGTCGGGGTGAAGGACACAAACACATAAATGAGATCGAAGGAACGCAACATGGAAACGCTGGGGAAGCAGAAAAATAAAATCAAAACAGCAACCGAAGTTCAATATGTCACAAAACAACACAAGAACAAAAATGAGTCTGAATTTTAAAATATCACAAAACCAAAGTTCAGCAGGACTTTAATAATAATGGTCACAGGAATCCAAAAGTTAAACAACAGATGACCTCAGGACTGTGAAAGCATTGGTATAAGCAAAGAGAAAACAGGTTGGGTTTACTACAGTTGATCAATGTATTTTTTGATGGGTCAGATGTGGCAAAGCTGAAAGTGAAGTCTTTCACCACCAATTCTTAAACCAGCCCCTGGCATTATACAGCTCACAGATCTGTTTCAGTCCTTTGGTTGTACCTGACCAAAGGTGTGTAGACAATGGGAAATTAGCTTTCAAAGGTGAAAAGTATAAGAAGCTTTTGACCACGCTTTGCTCAACCAGGGATGGAGCAGCTTTGTGACATTAAGCCACTCTCTGATGGGGATCAAAGACTGTTTGGTGGAATGCACGCCTCTGTTGGTGAAACCTAACAAGACAGATTGGGAACACTGAGGGAAATCTGGAGCTCCATTTGAAAAATAAACTGATCCAGTTTGACTTTTTACACCCGGCTCTGGATGAGAGCTGTGATATCTGTAATGCACATCTTTGTTTGTGGACTAACTAAAACTTTTGAGATTACGGCGGAACTGGCAGCAATGCCCTCAGTGAAAAGGTCTATGACAGGGAGTGATTTCTTTGTGGAGGTGACTGCATGCTTGGATAGGCTGTGGCTAGCTGGAAAAATGTGAATGCTGATAAAATAGTGAAAAAATGTTGACTGTTCCAGTGTTTCATTGCCTAATTGCAGTATTAGCCCTTACCATCAGTTCAGTTTGTTGGTGCAATCCTCCACAACAGTCCCAGTTTCTCGTGTAGCCCCTTGGGAAAATGAATTGCGCACCCCTGCCTTAAACAGATGGTATATTTGAGAAGAGGTGAGTGTGTGTTTTTGCTACCTTGTCCGCACACTGTTTTGTCCCAGTTTTGGGGATTTTAAACATACACACACACCGGGAGCAGCTCGTTGTCAGCCTTGTGCCGTCACTGCAAGCAACCCCAGAGCTATTTAAGTCACGACAACAATTCCTATGATGGGGAACAGAGCATGAGGAAGCAGTGGAGAGTCAGCGAGAGGGAAGAGAGAGGGAAGAGAGAAAGTAGGGAAGTAGAATCGGACAGCACTGCACAGCAGGGAGAAGAAAAGATGGATGGCAAATATGATGAGAGAATGAGAGAGAAGGGGGATGTGGACAGATAAGGGGACTAGAAGGGGAGGTTGAGAAATACACTGTGGCAGACAGATGAGGGTGTTAGAGGGGCACAAGGTGAGGGGGTGATTTGGAAAGTTGAAAGTAAGTGAGATGGAGCTGTGAGAGGCGGAATGATGAAAGATGGAGATGGAGTGTGGTAAAAATTGGTCAGGAAGTGGGGAGATGGATGGAAAAGACCTCACCACCTTTTTGACGAAATTCATGTGGGCCTCTGAAAATGCTGCTAGAGCAGCAGTTACATAACCAAAAAGAAAGTCACTCTACAGTTGCCACAGTAACCACTGACACACACCATGGCAACCAAGGTTACACATGTACAGTTTGTCTTAAAAGTCGAGTCAGTCATTGTATGGGATAATGAGATTAAGTTTCTGTGCTGTATCAACAAACTGTGTCTCGGTTATTAGTGGGAGCATTCTGTACATATTCATACAGTATATGCATGCACATACTCTCGCACCCATTCTAACAGTGGTAATCCTCTCACACCCTGTAACTGAAGGAGGAAAATCATTACACAAATCCACAGCCTTAATCACCTCTGTGCCCCTTTATCATACAATCCCCAGAGCTCTCACCAAATGAAACATTACACTGTGCATTACATTCCTGTAATTTGCAGGTCGCACACCTGCTGTTCCTTCCATGTCTGTCTCAGTCAGTGTCTTTTTCACACTCCATTGTCTATTTCCCCCTCTTCTTCCAAATGCATAAAAAACCCAAAACAAAGAAAAACTTTCCTCCCCGTCTCACAAAATCTCACGCAGTTAATTGAGTCTAAAAATGGCCGACTTGGCCCAGGCTTCCTCTAGTGAAACCCAGTTTGTCGATCGTTCTGGACAGTCCATTAGGGATGGTGATTAGGAGAGGAATCTCGCTAATTAGGAGGTTTAACAAGGCAGAACGTCCACGGTGATGGGGAGGCTCTCAGAAGTCCCAGAAGTTTGGTGGAACAGACGAGAGGCTCACGCTCCTTTAAGCTCACGGTAATAATCAAGTCCAGTGACCTTACAGCGAGGACAGCATTTCCCAGCTAAGTCTGTACTGATGAGGGTGGCTGTGTCTTTTTAACTGAATACTTTATCAAAGCCTTATTAAAGCCAGTGGATAGTGCTGGGCTGCTATTAATGTGACACTGAGATTTAGATTTTTCACAGTTGGTTTACAGTGAGTATGGAGATAGATGCACTCTATCTCATTGCTTTTAGCATGCAGCTGGCTGTGTTGTAGGAAACAGCTTGTTTGGGATAATACAGGTTAACCAGGTTGTCTAGCAGCTGATACAAAACCTGCATCTCTTTTAAAATCTTGTCAATCTGCCTTTCAAAATCAGGCACTTGTGCACCTCTGAACTGCTTCTAACACAGCGGCTCTCTTCTGTGATTTCAACACAGACATGCAAAGTCATCAAAATACTTCTGTTTTAAACTTGCATAACTTTTGTTTGGAGGATCGTTGCTTGTGATGAGCTGGGTCTCTGGTCACGACCGTGCTAGGGATTTGTTGAGTATGGGTTTTTTATCATTTACTGGATAAGTCACCAAAAATTCAAACCATCAATGCAGATTTCTATGGCAACATGCTCAGGCACCTGATGAAGAATGTTCCGCAGAAATGACCTGAACTATGGCATGGGACACGGTGTCACACCAACACAATTATCAGTCATCATGCACTCTAGTCCCTGTGAATTTGTCCACTTCCTTTAAATAAAAATTAAGTGGAAGGATTTGTGTTTTGACGCACTGCAAAGGCACAGCTGGAAGGGGACAGAAGAGGCTTTACTGGGAGTAATCCAAAATTAGGTCCCGTGCTAGAAACCATATTATCACAATAGTTCACTCACGATGCAATATTGTCGCAACTTTTAATATTTTGCAATATGCTGACTGTTGCAATAACATATATTGCAATCCATCACATTTTTTAAAAAGCTAATTATGTCCTCAAAGTCAAACTTTATCAGTATCTCTTTTATCCAATAACAAAAGGTTTTCCCACTTTTCTGTGACGTTAGATCAGACGTTAGAGCCGAGTCCCCTCAAGTTGTGCTCATTGACAAAGACTCACTCAGACTGATGGCAACATGTTGGTATGTCTACATTCATAAATCAGATGACAATCTCTCTGAGAGTGATTGCAGTCAGACAGTGACTGTTTGCAGAGGGGTGCAAGTGCTTTACCTTCATAAGTAGTTGCAGCACTCTGGGCAAACACTTAGCCAGCACAAGTTGCAATTCCTATTTTTACTTATGTGACTGAGCCATCAGTTTGCTTTGTGTGTGTGTGTGTGTATGTGTGTGTGTGTCGGCTGTTGGATGGATTTTATAAGTTTGCTCAACTAACGTTATCTCAGGATGGCGTTAATTTATTTGGTTTACCTGTATTGATACAATATTGCTACGCAAAATATCGAGATACTGTGCTGTAACGATGTTTCCCCACCTCCCCAAAACACTAGACATGCCCAGGAAGTTTAGAAACTCCACCTTGGTCTGAATGGCCTTATTCCACCTTCAGATCAGAGAGAGGATATTTTAGAATATAACTAATGGATCCTGCGTTTAAGTGTGCACACCAAACCCTGTGTGGGTAAACACAATAATCTTTACTTTAGCTGTTTTCTGCTAGAATTAAGCTAAGAAAGTGAATAACAGACCTAGTTACAGATGCATCGCATGGTCACAAACAAGACTTGAAATGAAAGCTTTGTTTCTGGTGGATGTGTGAACAGGCAGCTGTCTCTTTAACATGATGGATTTTTTAGAGCTCCCGAGCGTGCAGCACAGCACCATTACTTTTTGTTTTGTTTGCCCTGAAATGTAAGAGTCTCAATATTAAGTGGGCTTTGGAGAAAATTGGAACAGTAGTGGCAATCCACTGCCAAATAAGTGAGGGCCCCTCTGCACCCTGCAGCACAACAGTCAATGATGATTGATTACTCCCTCACAGTCTCATAACTGCGCTCATTATTTCTTTCACAGACGTTCTCTGACCGAGGACAATATCGGAGCTGGCTTTTCCACAAGTTTGCATCTATTAATAAGCATCTGTTAAGAGAAGTTAAAGTCTCGCTCTTGTTTCTGTTACTATATGACATATACAATCTTGGTTAATGCCAGCACACAGTCCAGGCTTTCCTCGCTTTAATAAACCTTCCTCAAACGTACTGTATGTGCGTCAGTGTGCGGTCTGTGGTCTTTTATACTCGGTAATTAGCTTCCTCTGTCTTCTTGCAGGTCACGGGGTTGCTGTTGAGACAAAGCCGTAGAGACACCAACAGTATAAACTCAGCTCACTGGAGGCAGCTTCCTTTATTGTGTAAGAAACTCCAGTAGGCTCTTTTAACATTCACCTTGCAGCGAGTAGTAATCACAATATGGATCCCTCAGCCACTTCTTAAGCACGTAATTAGGTGTGCTGCGTTAAGGAACGTTAATCAGCAGGGAGGAAACTTCTGTTTTACTTCCCTCACGTTCAAAGGCAGTTGAGCAGGAACTACACCATGGGCAGTTCGGTGACACAAAGCAGCCAAATGCAGAAAATGTAGCATACTCTCCTGCTTCTTCTTGATCTCCGGTCTCCCTTTGTTTCCTTTTAAACACATGCTCTCTCTCCTTCTCTCTCCTTCTCTCTCGTTTTCATTCACATGCACGCTTAAACATTACGACTGGCGTTGTGTTCCAACTCAACACACAGCTGTTTCAAGTCTTGGCACCAGCGCTCGTGACAGTAATTACGTGCCTAGTGGAGGTGGAACTAGTCTGTGCTGAGAGCTAGGAAATAGCAATCTGGAAGAACAGTGCTGCACGGGAAGAAGGCGACACTCTGTGAGGCAACCAGACCTTCTGCTTAACTTGGAAGCAGGACACCCCAATATGGTCTCCTTACGAAAGGAGGGCCAGCATTAGATCGCAGAGCCAAGGCAGCAAGTATTGTGTGTTTGATGATGAGGCCGCCTTACCATTAGCATTGATATATTAAGTGACTGCTGTTTAGATAAATGTAGTTAAGATAAGTAAAATAATAAAAATTAATCTTATGCCAAATGAAAAATAAGTTTTGGATGTTGAATGATTAGAATTTCTCACATTGAGTTTGGAGATTTGTCTTTTTAAATTATTACTAAATCTATACTCCACTCCCCACAATAATTAACTACCAGTGCTGGACAGGTGGTAAGATTAGTCACCTGGATGGTGTAAGGTTGTAGTGATGACAGAAGGTATCTCAGCATAAGCCACAGCCATATTCTGTTATTTTAATCACAGCACGGGCAAACAGACCAAAAATAACAGTGATGAGCACTGTACTAAAAAGAGACGTCATCATATCGAGGGATATCTTTCCATTATCTGGATACATTTAGTCTAACTGGTGATCAACTTGCTAACGTAACCCAGGGTTTCCCCAGCATGTTCATCTGAAAGGAGTGGCAACATCTGGCCAATCACAAACACGGAGAAGTGTACTGGCAGCACATAGGCTGATTTTTACAAATAAAAATAAAACCGTTATAAAAATATAAACATGTTAAAAAAAAACAGTGCAGACTGAAAGCAACACATGCAGACAAAGCTGCGAGTGTGTGTGAGTGTGAGAGAGAAAGCACTGTATTAAAAGTGTATGAATGTGTGAGCGCTGTGAATGATTTGGTCAGCAAGACTGCAGAAGAGCTACTAATAAAGTTTAGCCTATCTGAAGCCAGAAAAGAAAGCCAAGAAAAATGCTGACTGTGTAAGTTAACAGACTTGTTAGTATCATTTATTATTGTTAGGATCATTTATTAATGCTCATAAAAACGAAAACTTTGGAAGATTGTAGCCAACAAGAAAAAAAAACATGGAATAAAGTTGTGTCTAAGAATGTGTTTTAATTACTGATGCTCATCTAAGAAACACAAAGACTTTAGATGCTATTAAAAAATCTAGACCATCCTGCTGTCCGTGCACAGAGTTTCAAGCGATCTTCCAGGAAGGGATGACGCTATTTACAAAGAACTGGTAAATGGACTGGTTCTTATATAGCACCTTTCTACTCTATCTGAGCACTCAAAGGGCTTTATACACCATGCCTCCTTCACCCATTAACACAAGCAGCTTTTATAATGCTGAAGTGGATTGTATCTTACATTCACACTCTGATGGAAACATCAGAGAGAAACTTGGGGTTAGTATCTTGCTGAAGGATATTTGGCATGCGGGCTGGAGCAGTCAGTTGTCAAACCGCCAACCTACTAATCAGTACATGACCTGACCTGTACCATACCTCCCAAGCTACAGGATCACTAGACAGTGACTTCATACCTGTTGATCTCTAACCTAGAGCATAACCTGCTGCAGAGAAGGTAATAATGTGAGTTACCATAGTAAGAAGTGAACCAATTTCAACCAAATGTAATAAAATGCTTTAAATACTTTCAGCAAACACATTATGCTCATTTCTACCTGCACATTTTTATTCCTGGAACACACAAGAGTAGCTTTGCATGATTCATGGTTCATAATAATCCTTATTTATCTTATACTCTGTCTTTGTTTTCCCTGCCTTTACAATTTAAGCCAAACTTTTTCTGACTGGCTGCCTCTTGCAAACAGAAGAGTTCAACGGCAGGTGGGTGGGGCTTCTTCACAGCCAAAGCTTTGCCCCTGTGATAGTATTTTATGTCACTCCTCTCAGTGACATCATACAGGCTAAGAGAGGAAAACATTGTCTGGAATGAAGCATTTAGAGTAATCTGAATTTAACATTTCATATCCCCGTTTGAACAGCTCATCTGAACAGGCATTATCTGTTTTCTCAAAGCTGTTAATAGAATTAATTCTGAGTGTTTTCAGTTAGACTCTGGTTGTGAAAGGGCAAACTCAGTTAATTCAGATAACAGTTGGTTGGAATATAGAAGTTAATGTTACTGTCCAGGAAAAAAGTTAAATTGATTTAAATGACCACCACTAAATGTAAAAATATTTCTCCAAGAACAAATCAGATCAACTTAAAGAGTTTTCCACTATTGCTTTCAGCCATTTATCACCGTTTAAAGGTCTGACCTGCTCTTGGATTTGGTTGATGTGATAGGAGATCGCATAGCAGCAAAACTACCTCTTCCCTTATATTTGCTCTTGGCCAGGCCATCATAGCTAATTTGTCCCGTCAGGCTCTGCTACCTCCAGTCTGCCCCGTCTTGCAGTTGAAATCCAACATTAATTTCCTTTACTTCACCAACTCAAGGACAGCAGTTCATTCTCGGGAGCTTGACAAACTGCTTGTGCTACAGGTACAGTACAACCCCAATTCCCCTTTGTTAGGACAGCCCTCCTACCAAGGCAGCTTAATAGTTATTGTCATCGTGTGCCTTTACTGGTCGTCAACCAGCAGATATCTGGACAGAAATAATGATAAATGTTTCTGGTTATTATTGCTATTCTCCAAGTGAACAAGCTACAGGAAAGGTAGGACATCCCAGGGAGCACACATACCAATGAGCTAATATATTAAACTGGAGCTTGAATCAGCCCTAAATGTAGGAAGCACTATGATGTAATAAAATGTGGCAAGTACTGGCACAGAGAGAACAGACAGAAGTGAGTTTTTGACAGGTTGTCATGACAATTTCTAGTAAATTTAAATTTGAATCACCAATCACACAAAAAGCTACTGTTTGTGTGTGTGTTTTTAAAGAAAATGGTCAATATACAGCATTGCCTTTGTTCATTCCTGTTTACTTTACGATATAACGATTTGGATTAAAGAGCAAAGACGGGAAAATTCAGCCACAAAGTCCATAATAATCCACGCCTAAGGACATGAGCAGTTGCCCAAAACAAACAGCAACAGAGCTGAAACAAAGCTGAATGGAAAATGAGAGCAGAGCAGTGCATTGATTCTATTTGAGCAGCTGATGATTCCTGGAAAAAAATAAAATAAAAAAGAATTCTCAAAGAGAAACACGAGATAGTTATGAAATACGGTGCTTGGTGTTTAGGAATCCTCGTGGTTATTATTGAGAGAGAGTTCAGAGTAAAGTTGAAGAAACGTCTGTGTGGGCTTCGCCTGGGGAAGGACTTGCTGTAATGTCGCCGTCGACCAATTAAGTTTGATAAATGTGACCGCTGCTTTCAGACCGGCGGGAGGAACGACTGCAGTCGGCGTCTGCAGGACTTAGCCAGATAATAAAGGTTAACTTCACTGTAAAGATAAAAGAGTGGAAAGCCACAGAAAGTTGGGCTGTGTGTTTTTTTTCATTCAAAAACACAAATATTAACACTGGTTGCAAGTTGTGTGCATGCTGCCCAAATGCCTGGCGAGAAGCTGTACTGTAAGCTGGGAGTGGACCTTTGTCGCTGTCTGTGGTGCTGAAAGCCTCAGCGCTGTCTGCTTTTGATACTGGAAACAATTTTGGATTACCTTGAACTTTAGTGAAGTCTCTCTTTGGACAAGGAAAAAAGAAATAGAAAGAAATGTGAAATACCTGGTGATCTAATGTCGCTATCTGTATGGAGGACAGCAAGCATGCAATCATACTGAAAGGCGCTGACAACTCCCTATTCTCTCTATTACAGGTGTTGGGCGTTTTGGATCAGCCTGCAAGCTTATTCTCTGGAGAATCCCAGCCGGCCAAAAATAAAGAAGAGGGGGGAAAGGAACTTAAATCGCAAACTATTACACATCCTTAAATGAGTCAATGATTTAAAATATATGGAGATTAAAAAGCAAACTTACGAGTGCCATCAAACCGAGTGGCTATAGTGTCCAGAAACGTGTTCTGCGGCGCTAGTAATCCCTTCATCACAGGCATTTTCCCTGCCTAATGTCGAATTCCCCATCAAAGTTACTGAAGAGATGGTGCAAGTCGTCCAAACGCTTGAGGTGCTCCCATCGAAGGTGCTGATGGCTATATGACCGAGCAGCTATCCAGTCAACTCAGCACAACGCAAAAGCCCCTAGTTGGTGGGGAGCGCACGTGATGCGCTCACCCGTGCGTCTGTTGCGTGTGTTAAGGACAGGAGAAGAGGGAGACCACAGGTGCTGCTCAGGTAACAGCGAGGGACAGGGTGACACTCCCTGTCAGCGATTCCATTATTATGTCGGTTGGAGCCAACGATCATCTATCCACAGCGTGCAGCGGTGAGAGACGAGCATTCTTAACAGCTGTGATTAAAGCCGCAAATCTGACAGTTTCTCGGCGTGGAGACACGGTGACATCACAACAGAGAAAAACAGCTGACTCCTGAACTTTTATTGAAATTTTGATTTACAGCTTTTTAATTAGTTTCCTCCCACTTAGCGCGTCACTCAAGTGAGTCGTGAATTTCTCTTATGCCGTTGCTCAGTGTGCTCTGCTTAAGGACGCCGCGGTGTTAAAATAAAGCCAATAAACTACATCAGTTGTGCAGACTGCAAATAAGTCACTTAAGTAGGTGCACGACTCATTCACGTCGTTGTGTTGGAAGCGTGTCCGCACTGTTTTTAGCGACATCTGGTGGTAGGATCAAGGTACGGCCTGCATGGAAGGCACGGAAAGATGGGCTGAAGTCTGCCATGAGCTGCACAACATCGCTGCGCAGCTCGGATCCGCTGTGCTACATCGCCATCCTGTGGATGCTAAGATACAGATCTCCATAAAGCCTGTAAATGTGCAGCACATAAATGCTCCTTAACTAGTTACAGTTTCTTATATAGATATGTGTATATAACATTACTCACACTGCACTTTATGTATATATGAAAAAAATAATCAGAGTGTATTTACTGTATATAGTAACCATTTGTAAATAGTAGAAAATACCGGTAGAGTTTTGAGGCTTTTATTATTTGTCCACTATTTTTTCTTAGGTACTTATTTTTCTATTTTTTTCTCATATATTTCTCATTCCCTTCGTCTTGTTGACCCTTGTGCTGCTGTAATGTGTGAATTTCCCCAATGTCAATGAAGTCTATGTCTTTGTCTAAAAAAATCACTTAAACCGTTTAGTGAGACGTACAATGAAAATGACATTGAAGAAGCTGTAACAGCAAGACTCAGTTTTATCAATGTCATAACAGTACGGTCGAATATTTCAAAAGCAACATCCCATGAAAATGTTTGTCTTTTTTTTTGTTTTTGAGGGATCTGGACAAGCATCCTTTTTGTGGCTACAGTGGACCACTCCTTAGTGTATCACTCATTTATCAGCTAAAAGCTTCATTGAGATAAAAAATCTCTTTTCTAAGAGAGACTATAACCAAGAGGGCAGCAGAAATTACAAAATATCCTTCTGTTGCAAGATGTTTGGGGTTTTCATTTATATGTTTATATGACTGCTTAACATGGCCGTGGTCAGGAGGTATAGTGAGTCATCTACCAACAGGAAGTCAGACATTTGCTTCCTAGGCATGGAAAAAAGCACTAGTATGAATCTATCTGTGTGTGATTGGGGGGAATAAGGCTTGTAGTAACACCTGCTATTAAGTACGAGTCCATTTAACATTTATTTTAATAGGATTCAAACATAGACTATACTCTTTAGTCTTTCTGAGGCACTCTTTAGTAAATTTCCTCCTGTGCTTATGTTGTAGAGAGGCCCACTTCTGATTCTGCTTCAAATTCTTTGATATGATACACAATTTATAGTTGAATCAATAGCTGCACACTGCCCAGCTCCTGAGGCAACAAGAAAGCCTCAAACTAAACATTTCCACCGTCATGTTTCCCAGCTGATATGAGGCTCTTCTCTGGAAAAGCTGTTTTTGGTCTGCAGCAAATATGTCTGTTGTTATTGTGGCCAAACAGTGATATCTCTTATTCACTGATCCAGGATGTGTTATTCCACAAAAAAAAAAAAAAAACATTGGTATGTTCAGTAGTAACGTGTACCTTTGCTCTAATGTTCTTTATAGATAGCAAATGCTTTTTCCTGATACGACTCCCATGCAGCTCAGATTTGGTTTTGACAACAACATTAGCGACAGATCCTGGAGATTTCTTTGTGCATTAAACAGTTTTGTTCTTAGGCTGAATTTTCTGGAGCGGTAGGTCACAGAGAAACTGGCAGTCATTAGAAATCACTGCCGCTTGTAGATGATTTTCTTGCAGTGGAATGATTTGATGTTCTTTTTTCCACAGACTACCAGACTCATAAACATCCTCCACCTTTTTCTAAAGACCTGAGAGAGCTTCTTAGACCCTGATGACACGGCACACTTCAGAAGTAAGACAGCTCCAGAACTGGAAGAGGACTAAATTAGACAGTTTCCACTTTCCCTACAAGTTTCTATTTATTGGTACTTAATCTGCAAGCCTAATTCCTAATTTTATGGTTCTAAAGTAGTAAAATTTGTACTTTTTCCACATCATTAATAACTTTTCTAATTAAAATCTGCCTTTTTTCTTAAATCCATGTACTGTTATATACTGTTTAAAAGATGATAACACGAAGTCATTCTGTGCTGCTGCGCTTGGTCTTTTCTGTTGGCTGTGGGCACTTGTGGTTTCTGGGTTCGTGCGGGTTCTCATCACCACTCTGTGCTCTGATGTTTTGACTCTAGTGATCAGGGGAACTTGATGGAAATGGGGTTGTCCTTACAAACCACCACACTGCTTGTTGTTGCGCCCCTCCCTCGTCCTGCGGAAACCCTGATAAGGATAAGTGGAAGAGGATGGATGGATGATGGATGGGAGTAGGACACCTGTAAATACTTTCTGAAGCTCAAGAAAAAAGAAAATAAATAAATAAAAGATCTTCAAATGCTTCACTTGTTTGGATATTGTTCAAATAGTAATTTTTCTCATGATGTGCTTCTTTTCCACATGATAATATCTTCTAAAATGCAAACCTTTCCTCAACAGGAAACATTCAGTATAAAAAGCAATTTATTTCAGCATAAGCTCAAGGTGCTCCTAAGGAGCAGAGTTACTGAGATATTGGCTAACAGTAAGAGACACCACCTGCTACTAAAAGGTTGGGCAGGAATGTTTAAGAAACTGCCTCGTGTAATAAAATCCCAATTTGCAAATCCTTATTTTCTCCAGTACGTAAATCAAGAAATAGGACTACATCCAAGTTTTCAATTTCAAGGTTCATGCTGCAAGTACAAGATACCTCTAGGAAATATCTTGAAACCTATCTTGTAAGTTCATGAACCCACAAATACACACATGTTCAACAAAAGCCATAACTAAACTCCATTCTAGGTCAGTCCCATTACCTACAGTGCTACAGCATGGGCCTAAACAGCAAAAGTCAAAAACAGTGCCTCCTACTCAGCTCTTTCCCAAAAGTGAAGCAGCTGTTTTAGTGTTTATGTCATGTGGAAAACATGTAGTCATCAGGCGCTCCCAGACCCATCAAAATGTGAATCATATGTCTCCTCTGTGCCTTCAAACAAGCTCACGAACTGTACACGCATTCAAACAAATGCATTCAGGATCCACATAAAGAAATATGTGAGTCATGTCCCCGAGGTGAGCCAGAGCCAAGTAGTTAAGCACACAGAGCTTCTTCCATAAATGTGTCAGCTAATAAAATTAAAACAGACAGCCAACACACTGCGATGCTCCACCTGAGTAATTAAATGCTTAATGCATCGTTTAATCCTAATCACTGCACCAAATACACATCTTGCGTGCATGTGTGTGTGCGCCTCACAGTTAAGTTCATAGCAAAGTGACAGTCGAGCCAAAGTGAGTCGCTGTGGATTCCAGCGTTACCTCACCAGAAATGTTATTAAACCTCCAAAGATTAGAGCCAATTAAGCTTCCGCGTAATTATCAATCAATCACTGTAGCTGTGACAACACTTAAGGCACTAGAGAAAAAATATTTGGGATATTAAAGAAAAATAGTTTATTTGCAGAGCTATCACCATGCTTTTTTATAACATTTACCTTACCCCAAAGGGAGAAAAAAAAATGTCTTTCCCTCCACACCACCTCCCATCTGTCCAAATTGTTTTTAATGCTTGCAAACACGGCAACTTTACACCTAACTTTATTATTAATCTACTGCATGAGGTGACATAAATAAACCTCTCTTACAGCAGATATTTTCTCAGCTCAGGTGTAACGTTTTAAATGGCTCTCATTTGGACGTGTCAGTGCCGGAGTGCTGCACACTGGGTCATTGTTATTGATTACTGAGACTGAGGCTTTGTTTACATTATTCATTACACCTGAAATGGCATTTCAGAATGTCTGTGGACATCCTGACACGTGGAGGTAGGGGGGCAATGTGTATTTGTGTCGCAGAAAACATTAGACAACCCTTGTCAAAATTTGGTGCAATGGATAGATTTCTTCCAGCCACCGTTCCCTAAGTCAGATAGCACCGCTAGGGGGCGGCAAAGTTACGTTTTATTAATCCCTCAGCTGGATGGGGATGTTGGTTTAAAAATGTACACGAACCCATTAATATGCACCAATTACAAGTGAATTTAAAATGTTTGAATAGTGCACAATAATAATAACTGTAATGAAGATCATTACACCTATATGCATTTGTACTGCTTTACAGTAATCTCAGCTCCAGCTCTGAGTCTCTCTGTGTTATTTTGGTATAAATAGTTGGACCCTAATCAGATCTGACCTTGTGCTTGTATAATGTACAGTCATGCATTTATGCTGAAGATTCCCTTGCGGCATTAAAGCAACACAATGCTAGCATTTCAACTTCACGTTTTTTGCTATGCGCGGTGCAGGCACACCTAATGAAGGAAACACACACACCTTTGCAACAGGCTATTTTACATGAAATATGTACAAAGCCACGTTTCCACAGATCAATACTGGTGTCCTCACTCACAATCAACACTGCACGGGATCTAATGATACAGGCAATTACAGAAATGTCACATGACACATCACACCTGCCCTCTTCTAACCAGTATTTACACTTCCTATCTTTTGTCCTTTCTTTCTTGTCCTTTGTTTCCATTATTCCCACAAAACAAAACCCATCAATTTTTCAATCAAGCAAGTAAGTAGGGCAGCATCTCGCATCTGATCCTGAGCTCACAATCTAATCTGAAACCTGGAGGCTCCTAAATTCAAACCTTTTTTTCAGAGACTTTCTGATTTGTATACATTTAACAAAGCCACCTTAACACAAGGCTATGGTTTTTCAGGCAGTGTTTGATACCCAGGCTGGTACATTAACAGACTGAGGAGCCTGTGCACGCCCCAGATCAGGAGAGACCTGAGGAGAGACAGTCGCCTTAAAGCCAAGCTATGATACAATGTTAGAGATAAGATTATAGTATGGCCATCTAATATGTTTGCAGAGAGATTTTTTCTGGTAAAGATGTTTCATATTAGAGCAAATAATAACGACAGTGGCTGAATAAGAATGAAGTAACATTACCAGGAACTCACAGCCCAAACCCACTGCAAGAGAAAGCCCTGCATTCAAAACAGGAATTTTAGACACAAAAAGATTTGGTTGTGCAGAGAATTGTCCCTGACATACATGTAATTCTACATTATATCATCAAACTTTTAATGTGAACAAAAATTCAATAAAGATTGTCAGTCAATCAAAGTGTAGCTAGTTGTTTACTCCAAGGACATGTAAGATAGCAACACACAAACATCTGATGATACATTTAAGGGGCCCAAACTAGACACTGGTCATTTGTAACAGAGTCAAAAACAAACAGCTCAAAAATAGAACTTTTAGCAATATGCTGAATTTTATCATCTGATCATATATTTTTTCTCCCTCCATTCAGTTTATTAACTGCTTATCCAATTTAGGGTCATGCAGCCCATCCCAGCTGTCATTTTTTTAAGTGCTATCTTAATTTATGACTGATAATTACGGCTGCCAAATACATAACGGCTCATAAGTTTGGAGAATGACATGAGAGCTTATGCTCAGATTCATCAAATAAATTGTAACATTGATAGTAAATAAGCAAAGATATAAGCAACGTTTTTTTTTTTCAAAGTAAAACAATCGTTTTGTCTTTTCATCAAATTTTGCAGCATCAGAGCCTGAATGACCTTTGACACTAGATATAAGCTTATGGAGGTAATATGGTTATGCTTTTCACTCACACTTCTTACAGGCCATGTGGTCAGCTTGTTTCCACAATAGTTCAGTGACACTGAGATCCATTAACTATGTTTGATATTCCTTTTTTGTCCACTGCACTGGACAAAGACAGCCAGCTGCTTCTGCTCTTGTATATTTTGTAATAGTTTGGAGCTGTGTATAGGACCATTATCCTGCTGTAAGCAAACAAGTGTCCTAGGAGTATATCATAGAATTAAATAACATAGCTAGTCTTCTTTTTATCAAGATCACTTTTATCTTGTACAAATCTCCTACTTTAATCCCACCATATTTATATTAGGCTTTTGACATCAGGCAGCCCCACCCCTCCTCCTCAGCACCTTTTTCTTTTTTTGTTCCACATCTTAAAACCTTAGACAAAGATAGGAATTGAAGGAATTGTCTGTCAGCAAGATGTGCCTGGGGAACCCACACCAACAGGGGGCCCCCAAGAGCGCTTGAAACGTCACAAAAGGCAGTTTGATTAAATGTATTTCTTGTGCATGTGACATATCAGTAGTACAAGTTCATGCTACTGCTATAATCATTTTTACTGTCAGAGCCAGGATCATGCTCATGCACAGTGTAAGTATTTGTAAGAAGATTGGTGTCCAAGTAAGTTTTAAAAAAGTATTTATCCCCCTGGGGCTAAAAAGAAAAGAAAAGAATCAGAGGGAAAAAAAGGAAGATAAACGTATGTTTCTGAGAATAATCACATATAAGCAGTTAATCATTAAGACTGGCTAACAGTGACATTAGCTAAACAAGAGCTTTTGGTTCAGTCAAGTTGTAGTGAGCTTAGGTGATGCTGCATGGAAACCACAGGCATTAAAGTTAATAATCTAGTGCTAGCTCTCTATTTAGTTGGTTTCTGTTTAATTTATTTAATATTGTCTGTTTTTACATTTGTCATGTGGCATTCGTCATGTAAAAATGAAAAATTTAATTTAGGTCATTATAAACTCTTGTTGTGCCCTTTTGCGCATTTAAAAAAAAAACAATTGACTTGTTTTAAAAGGGCACTGTCTGCTCGTTTATTTTATTTCTTTCCAGCACACTAGAAAAACATGATAATAGTTTATTAGATGCATACTGATCAAGCATGAACAACATATAGTTAATAATGGTGGCACTGAAGTAGGCTGTTGGTGATGAGTTTAGCTGGGGGCGGGGCCCCAAATCAAATTCTGCCCAGAAATATAGAGAACCAAGAGTGACATCTTTTAATAATTCATTAAATGTGTCAGGAACTAATTAAAATTGGAAATAAATAATGAATTAATTATGTTATTAATTCAGTGAACTTTGAATTAATTAATTAATGAATTAATGAATTGAATGCGGCATGAACTAATTAAAAATGGAAATGAATAAATAATTAAATATGTCATTAATTAATCAAATTTGGAAAAATAAATAAATAAGCCTGTCATTAATGGATTAAAATAGAAAATAATTAATTTATTAAATCTTTCACTAATTAATTGATGTTGGAAATAATTAATTAATTAATTAATTAATTTTCAAATATGCTGTCGAATTTTCCACATAGGGCCTATTTGCAAAAAGTTCTCTGATGTTTTCAGAGATGTGATGTTTCGTGAAAAGAGCAGTACACCCCGCTGCATGAAGTCTGTAGCCTTTTGGCCCCTTAACTCTTTAGAGCAAGCACATGAAGAAAGCTTTTTGGGTGGGATTGTATTCTGGACATGCAACTCCCCCAATTTATTGTTTCTTTGATAAGCACAAGAGATTTCATCTATGCTAAGATAATGAAGACTTTTCTCTAAATGATTAAGGACCTATTTACATTTATGTAGATGTAATCACGTAATGTTTATGTTATGTAATCATGTGATAAACCTGGATGAAGTAAAACAACAGGACGCTGTAATACACAGGTACGATGGCTGCTTAGAGAGCAACAGGACTGCTTTTCTTTCTATGTGACCCAGAACATCTGAGCTAAAATTGAGGTCACTGTATGCGCAAGTAATCCCTATGAGCCAGAAGCTCAGCCTTCAGGCTGCTCTAAATGCCTTGCTTCAGTCAGTATTTGTAATCCTAGGTCTGCATGACGTCACTGAGAGTGAATATTTTGGAAATGTCAGTCACACAGCTCTGGCCGTGAGTATTGGAGCCCCACCTATCAAACCTCCCGTTTAAAAGGGGCAGCCAATTAGAAGAAAGCTGGCTCAAAATAAGCATGACCTTAAAGGGAGAGGAGCTAAAATTGCTTCTTTCAGACAGCACCAAGTGGCAGTACAAGACTAACGAGTATTATTTTGAACTGTGAATCACACAAAGCTACTCTAGTGGAGTACCGGAATAAAAATGTGAAGCATAATAGGTCCGCTTTAAGATCAGGGAGCAGGCGAAACAAAACTGTGCAATACTTTGTGCCGGTAATCCATTTCCCCTTTAACACCCTGACGTGTTGCCTCCACCCATGTAACGGCAGCCACCTCACTAACCACATCATGAGGTTATAATAACCACATCACATCTATGGCGAATGAGGTGGCGTGAAAATCTAACCTAATTTGGCTGCGATACGCGACTGTGTAAGCAGCAGGGTGTCCCCTGAGATGAGGCTCCGATTGAGGGAGCTGTGCGGTGCACTGCTAGCACGCTCTGTGAGCGTGTAATGGTCTTAATTATCATTTAGCACGGCAGCCTCATTGATGACGTATCAGGCCAGTGATGAAATAGTAGAGCAGAGAATAACAGAGGGGAAGAAATTTCAACATATAAAAACTTAAAGGCACGTGCACACACAAACTAGTAGATGACACACTGCTGCGAACCTTACTTAGCAAAATACCCAGAGGTGCAAGGGGAATGCTGCAAACACACACATATATACGCACGCACACGTTTCCGCCCAGCTGAGTGACATCTCTCTCTGTGAATTAGTCACGATGAATGATGTGTAACCAGCCATGACTCGTTCTGGCTGGGGAGATAGCTAATTCACTTTGTTTAATTAGTCAAAAAGTAGTAGAGTACACTCCCGCTCCCCAAACATACACTTCCACTGCACACCATCCACCCTATAATGAACCGGTGGAAAACAGACTGTCTGCCAGCATGAGTGATCTCTGACTCTTCATCTCTTTCTGTCTCCCTCTCGTGCACGCACGGAGCGCACACTTCGCCCGCTGCTTTGTGATACCCTCACAGAGATTTCAAGCACTGTCTGAGGATCTCAGCTTCCGAGATGGAGTGCACCTCCTCTGCAGTGGACCGCATGGGGGAGGTCTGCTTACGCTCGGCTGCAGCTTAAGGTTGCTGCAAAAAGGGCAGAAGACAAGTTGGTTCCAATGATAACTCATGCAGCCATATCAACACTTCGAGGTACACTGAAGAAGTGAAGCCCCTTGAAGCACTTTAAAGCGAAATTTAGTCATTAAAAACAGCGAAACAGCCATTCTGAGTGTACAGCAATATACCAACTACTGTATACTTTAGCTTAATATAACCTTTACACATGTAATATGAGCTGTAGTATAAACACCCTACACTACTGTAAATTTAGTATAGAGCTCATTCCTGCTCTTCCTGTAGTAGAAAAAAGTGATCTTCTGCATATTAAAAATGAGCCTTAGATAATCTTGTGACAACATCAGCGTTCAAAAGTTAATATCAGTGAGCCAGTTCCACCTTGCCCTGCTCCACTTTGTTACCATGGAGAGCTCCAATACCCTAAAGACAATAATAAGTGCGTGCACAGCATGCGGCAGAACATAATAAATAGATTTATGCGCAATTGTCACATTTAATACATTTACGGAGCGCGCTAGTGAATTCATTATTACACCATATGTTAATGCAGCTGGGTCCGTGGATTTTAGAGACTGTGTAGGGAGGTCTCCCCCTCCCCACCTCTCTCTCTCTCTCTCTCTCTCTCTCACCCTCTCTCTCTCGCTATCTCTCTCTCCTCGTGCGCACAGCGCTTTGAAGTGTAACCAACAACTGCTCTCCCTGAGTCAGTGGTCTAATATATGACAGGAAATATACTCCAGGAGCTCCTCGGCGCACATTGTTCTTTGTGGAGCTTGAGCCACAGAAGCAGCGTGCCCCGGTGCTCTGGCTGGGAGGTCGCTCACAACTTGTGCTGAGGCTAGTTTAATCGGAAAGCAAAGCGCTGTCGGGGAACAAGGGAGGATCGATCGAGATAGTTACTCCTGACACAAGGGGAAAACGAGAAAATTCAGATGGTAAACGGTTATTGTGAGTAATAGGACGCACAGGAGCGTGTCGCGGGACATACAGCCGGGAGAAGCGGATCTGTTCTCCAACTAGAGATCTATGGAAGCGGGGAGAACCATATGGATACAGACGCCGTCTGCGGGAATGGACTGCTGATGTACGATAGCGGGTCGGGCATGCACGTTGTGCAGACTGAAACAGGTTGGTTTCGCCTCAGTCAAACTTCAGCAGAATCAGATGTCGGACTGTTTGTTTAGCTGCTAACATTGAAGCGAATCAACGGCGCTTACAAGCGGCGCACCGGGAGGCGACGGCAGTTTATTGTGGGGAAACTGCGCTGTAGCATTCACTGCATCTTTTTTGTTATAAGGGATTTCAGTGGTTAGCCTCAAAGAGGCATCTGGGTGAAGGTCATCCCCGATGCTGAGACGGATATTTAAACCTTTGCGTGCACGTGTGTGTGTGTTTAGAAATATATTTTATTATGGCTACTTTATGTGGCAGTTTCCAGCTCACATTCTCTTGACGTTCACTATGTATACAAATGTTAGAGCAGTTTGCAGTTATCTAATTCGTGTCTATGAGTACATATAAAAAAAAAAGTTTGTCAATAAAAGTTTAAGGAGAACTGGTATAAGTGACTTTTATTAGCTTACCTTGTGTAGTATTTAATGTTTAAGCGTCTTTATCTCTGTATTAGTGTAAGACCACAGATGGATCCCTTGTGTAATGGAATCAAGAAAGCTGAGGGCTGTGATCTTGCTGTAGACCCTCGCCCTCCTCCTGCTAAGCTGGCTCGAGTGGAGCAACATGAGGGGGGACCCTCGACCCAGGAGAGGAGCAGACAAGGTAGTCCTGTGGCCAAAAACCCCTGCATGGCACAGAAACCCACCACAGCGAGGTCACAGGGAAAGAGCTGGCACAGCAGAGGTACATGGGGTGAAAAGATGAAACCTAGGGTTTGAACCCATATATGTATTTTTTTAGTTTTACACGGATCTTCTGTGATTATGGCTCAGCTGTGTTATCAAATTCATTGAGCTTATCTCATAACTGTAAATGTGTTTGTTTGTTTTTAATTTCAGCTAGTTCTGATGCAAATGCATGTATAAAAAAATACTTTGTATAAGTTGATGAATTACTTCTAATTACCCAAATGGTTTGGTGTATGACATCATGCATGTCTGTCATCGCAGGGAGCCTGCTGCCGGTGTTCTGTGTGGTGGAGCACACGGAAAGCCCTTTGGAAGGAGAGAGGAGAGAAGAGCATGCTGAGTTTGTGTTGGTTAAGAGAGATCTGCTGTTTAACCAGCTGATAGAGATGGCCCTGCTGACACTGGGATATTCACACAGCTCTGCAGCACAGGCAAAAGGTAAAAACACTTGCAGTGCAAAGAAAGCGCAGCTTAAACTCTAAATCTTTCTTATTTTCACCTATGTATGTGCGTGTGTTCAGGTCTGATCCAGGTGGGTAGGTGGAACCCGGTGCCTCTGTCCTACGTAACCGACGCTCCAGATGCAACAGTGGCAGACATGCTGCAGGATGTTCACCACGTTATCACACTTAAAATCCAGCTGCACAGGTAGAGAGCAGACAGCACTCATATCAGTATGTTTGCCTTCAGGGTCATATCTTTGTCCTGTTTGTGTGAGTTATACATTGCTGCACAAATGTACATTCAGATGAAGTTTAAAGTGGTTAAATCATAGATTTTAGTAATGACACTGAGTCAGCATATGCAATACCAGCACTTTGACACCAAATGTACTTTTCCTATTGTTTTTTTTTATATATATATATTCTATGAAAACAGTGTACTGCAAATAAAGACGGACCTGATATCATTATTGTTATCTGAAGCTTCTTGAGCTTAAGTGTGCTTGTGATTTCTTTATTGCATTAGACAGTACATGTGCTTCAGCATTTTGACAACAATCCATGTTGGTGTCTTCTTGAGGGGATACTACTGAGCTTCTCTGGCTCTGACCGGAGCTTTTTCAGTAAATAACCATGTTGAGAGATTCTAATGAAATATGCCATTAAGTTACATCATGGAAGGTCTAGTAGTGTTTCACTTTGTTGTCAAAGTAAAACACTGCTGAGCTTAAATATACCTTTAAACAGTAATATACTAAAATCATCTAGTTCTTTTTTTTCTTTGACCTTTGTGTAGCTGTCCTAAATTGGAGGACTTGCCAGCCGAGCAGTGGAGTCACTCGACGGTGAGAAATGCTCTGAAAGAGCTCCTCAAGGACATGAACCAGAGCTCACTGGCCAAGGAGTGCCCACTGTCCCAGGTATACAAAAGAGAGATAATAATCTAAACTTGACTAAAATTCAAAATTAGCATTTCACATGCATGCAATTTAATCTTCTGTGCCCTCTTTGACATGTGGCAAAGAGTAAGCAAAGGGTCCAGTAGTTAGACAGGAAGTCCAGATGCAGAGATAGATAAGGTGTGGGGGCAGAGCACAGGAGGGAGAAACAGATAAAGAGAGATGGTTATCTCCTTAAAAGCCATGCCGCCTGCTTGCTGCCTATCTTGATCCTGTTGATTTTCAGTCCTTTGCTGTTTAGCCTTTTCTGCACTCTGGACTGATTCAGCGATAATCTAAATGTAATATCTTCAATTCTTGTGTGTTTAATTAAGCAAATACAGACACAACTGCAGAAATAATTGTCATTAATCACGCAGTGTTTGGGGAAGGCCTTTTTATGAATATTCATAATTATCAACCTGGTCGATCTATTATTTTGCCCGAGGCGTAGGACATCTACAGTCTGATAGAGGATAACTGTTCACCGTCTTCTCTCTACCTCAGATTCCTCTCTTCTCTGCCGTGTTAAAATCTGATACAAGCAAATCCTTCCTCCCCCATCTCTCTTCCTCTCCTATCACTACCTTAACCCCCCTCTCTTGTTTGCGGGAAGCAGATTAAAATAAATATGAGAAGATGAAAGGTGTAATAAGATGTAAAGATTGCACAGGATAGTCTTCAGGGACAAACCGTGTGTGTGTGTGTGTGTGTGTGTGTGTGTGTGTGTAAGAGTGAGTGAATGAGAGACAGAGGCATAGTCTCTGATGACCTGTAGTGTTTTGTTTAACTGCACACTCACACACGCATGTATGCATGGATGCATGCATAGCCACACAGCTCACACACTGACACTCTCATCTGTCTTTATTATCCTATTTACCTGGGGGTCTTTTTAATAACACAGATCTGAGTTCATTAATATCAGATGTGTGAACAGCTGAGACACCCAAGCCGCCCATAGCAGGAGCTCAGAAAATGTAATGAATTTCTATTGTCTTTTCCCCTCTGTTTCAGAGTATGATATCGTCTATTGTAAATAGCACTTACTATGCAAATGTCTCAGCTGCCAAGTGTCATGAGTTTGGCCGATGGTACAAGCACTTCAAGAAGTCCAAATGCTTCAAGGGTGAGAGAACTCAAAACACACCTGTGAAGTATTACAGCATGTCTGATACACTCTAGATACTGATTATATGAGCTTTGTCCTACTAACAGGCGTCATACACTTTTAGCAACTTGAATAAAAAGATGAATGCTTCCCCATTTTCATTTTATAGGGAAATTTTACAGTGCAGTAGCAGGAAAAGCTGTTGAACCCTTTAAAATAAGCCGTATGAATTTGTTTTTAGAGATAGCCAAATCTTTGAATAAGTTATAACTATGAACAGATACAATTATTTTATGAACTTTTACAAAAATAGTTGTATTCTTCAAAGTAAACCTTTGATCTTGGTTACACACAAACACAGTTCGGTGCACTTTGCACATTTGTGACATTACTGTGGTGACAAAAGTTCGCAGGCATCCACCAAAACATGCAATTTAAAAGTGCCCCTTTATTATAATTCAGTACAGTATACCACTGCCAGTTACCTATAACCTCAATATTACACATACAGCCGAATTATTACCAGTACTCCTCAAGGGATTTGGATAAGATTGTCCAGTGTTGAGTTGGTGGGGTGATGTCAGTGGCTTCTGCTCCTCAAATGCAAAAAAATCTTATCTTAGCTTAAGAATCATTAACTGTTCAACAATGTCAACAAAAAAAAGAAAATATTGCATGAAAGCAAACTTTATGATAGAAGTGTTGTAGGAAATTGCATGCTATTAGATTAGTACTTAATAAAGTAAAAGTTTCCCACCATTGTAGGTGTCTCCAAGACCAGTTTGTGCAAACCGCACAAACCACCTGTCACAACTACTAAACATGTACAATACAGATTAAAAAAAGTCTCTGAATATCTTTGCTGATGACCACAAATGCTATTTAAAGCAAGGACTCAGTAAACATGGAGTCTAATCCTTGAAATATGAATGGATTACGTCTTAGAACAACTTAACTTATAAATTAAAGATGATCTTGAACAGGAATCATATCAGTTCCCAGACAACACCCATCTACCATCTGGGGCCAGGATGTTGGTGTCAGCTACACAGCTGCAAAGTGTCATGACTGTGATGTAACCATGAAGGGACAGGCTTACACACCTGCCAAACCTGCCAAAGTTCCCAGAACTGGCTTTTCTTTTTTATTCAGGATTAGGTTTTACCAGTACAACAAACAGTAAAATACAAAATGCACAACAATAAAAGAACCAGAGCCCAGAGAGACAGTTAATCAATAAATTGTTTATGGAGAACACAAACCACTACTTAGGGCAATAAAAGTGGACTGTATTCCAAAGTGAAACCATGATCCCATGGGTGGAATACAGTGGAGGGAGTATTATGATACATCAAGATGCTTAACTAGCTACAAAATGGCTTCAAATGAAGAAAATCTATCTTCTGGTCCAGTCTAAACTTAGGCTTAAACCTAACAGAGATGCCAGTTGATGACCTGAAGAAGCTTATTTTGTTTTTCTTTACTTAAACTTGCGATCATATATGACCTGGTGACCAGATATTGAAGAAAACCTGGGTTCACCCACTTTTTCCTGCCACAATGTAAATCATCCTGTGACTTGGAGATGTTATTAGCACTTGAACAATGAGTAAAAAATAGTCCTGCCTCTTCTTTCCTTGTCCTTTACCAGACATTGACAACTTTTCTGACCAGTCCTCACATATGACCCTCAGCCAGCCAGCCACTGGTACCCCCGCTGACCAGAGCTCAACTCTCCTTTTCCCTCGTGGAGCGGTTGCCAACATATCCAACTGCCCACCCCTCAGTCTGCGCCCTCCTGGGCTGGTAACCCAGCCTCTGAGCTCCCAAATGGTCAACCAGCAGCTGGTGATGGCCCAGTTTCTAAACCAGCAGTATGCTGTTAGTCGCATGCTTGCTGGCCAGGGTTTGGCATCGTCACCACAGCAGTATCTGAACCATCCCCCTGTAGGGAGGGCTCCTGCCAAGGTCTTCTCTAAAGCTCCTGATCCCCAAGCCCTGCAGCAAGTGCAGTGCGGCCCGGGTGGAAGCTCTTCTGCCGGACTGCAAAACCAGACCTTGGCTGCGTCTTCCGCTGGACCATCAGAGGTGCCGATTGACATCTACCAGAACGTGAGGGAGGAGCTCAAGAGAGCAGGCATCTCCCAAGCCGTCTTTGCCCGGGTGGCATTTAACAGGACCCAGGTATGGTTGCAGGAGAGAGCAAAATAAAAGATGCTGAAATCGAATTTTAAAGCAGTTTTCAACTCTTTGGTGGTGATTTGGTTGCTCGTGCCCTGGTGCTGCGGTGATAGCTAAGTGTGTTCTGTGAATATGTGAGTGTGAGATGGTTGGCACACTGGCATGGCCTTTGCCGTAGTGCCTCCTCCCCCTTGTGCATGTGTGTTTGTATGCGTGTGTGAGTGTGTGTTTGTGCCAGCTCTCTGCGGCACAAAGCCGGTGCCAGCACTGAAGCAGCAGCTGGGCCAACTAATCACAACCCCTCAGAGAACTGCTGCCTCCCTCTCTACCTCTATATCTCGCTGTCCATCTCACCACCTTTCACTCTGGCAGCCCTTCTATTCATTTAATCTCTAACCCCCATGGTCAATCCATCTATATTTAATCTCTCCCTTACTTTGTCCATTGGTCTCCTTCATTTTGTATCCATATCTCCCTCTACTATCGCCTCCTCTCTAACACTAAAATGCTTTGTTGTCTGTGTCCATCATCTTATATTCACTAGTGTGCCCACAGAAATGGGGCTCAAAGGACCGGCTAAGCCCGTTGTTATTATTATTATTACCTTCATTATCATTTTCATCACAATAAGCAGAGTTAGTTATTATCCACCCCCATGTTTCCCTGTTGCCAAGTCCAAGGTGCTCTGGTGCCAGCCATACAAGTTGGGCACGATGCCAAAACGTCATCTAAAAGCGAGGGAAGCATTTGTCATTTGACGACTCACATCAAGCCTCCATCTCTTCAGAAGGCAGGGTTTGCTGGGCAGCTCCAACCACAATCTATTATTTGAATAAGAAGGCTGTTTCCTCTAAAGCCATTTCTCTGCCAGTGTGAAATCTGATTTCCTTTCAGGGAAGGAATCCCTGAAATTTGCATGTGGTGTTTGAACGCTTCCCTGTATAGACAGATACAGACAGAATAATGCTAGATGTACAGGCGAGCAGCATGCTAAGCACTGACTAGAAGCTGGCTGTGAAACCCTAAACTGCAAGGTTTTGTCAAGATGCCACTGAATAGGATTCAGAGTTGGATACGAGGCTATTGCTGAATTCCTTTAGTTTCACAAGAAACTTTACATTTATCATCTTTAAATGAAGACAGTGAAAGAATACATAATATTTCATGAGACCTTTTCCATTTGTGATTCCTGAGAGACTGGAGCTTTTAATACCTGACCTGAATCATTTTGTTTGTGAAAGCTGAACATTCAACATGAAGGAAAAGAATTCAGGTTTATGAGTTCATATAGCTTTAAAGCAGAATTACAATATCTGTCATCCCTCTGTACAACTGAATGCTTACTGTTCCTCTGCTTCAAAGAAATGTTGCAGTTTGGAGTTAGATGAGCTCATCAGTATTGCTATCATATTTGATAAGAGCATTACTGATTGTTATCTTAACTCAGTAGTTCTTCTGGCATAAACCTTTTCAGAAAATGTCTATCTACCGTTAAGAATGAGAAATGATCCATAAGTAATTCTAGAAGAATAAAGGTCAGCATCACAGCACTGGTGAAGACTTGTTTCTTTTTTTCTATCATATATGGTGATCATCGCTAACCATTTCTCACTTGAAGGTCGAGATATTATCTTAAGTTGCCGCTTGTTTTAAATTATGTGAGTTTTGAATAAACTGAAGAAAGCAAAGTTGGTGTCCCTCAAACCATTTTTATACCACTAACATCATGTATAGATCGACCTGGAAAGGATGTGCTGCTAGGACATTTACTAACATGTACTTGAGAAGCCAGATGGCAATCCTGTGGAGGTAACAATGTGCGGTAGAGAGGGCAGTGGACTTTTTGACCAGATTGTATAACACAATCTTGGAGGATGAGAGGATGCCTCAAGGATGGAGAAGAAGTGTGCTGGGACCACTTTTCAAGGAAGAGAGAGTACGTGAGTGAATGACAGGGAGACAGGTGGAAAGGTGAACATGCAAGGAGCAGACTTAGAGGTAGATGAGTTTAAATACTTGGGGTCAACAATCCAAAGCAACGGAAAATGCAAAAAAGAAAGTGAGAAGAAGTGTAGGCAGGATGGCTCTGGTGGAGACGAGTGCCAGGGTTGTGACAGAAGGATAGCAGGAAGAGTGAAAAGGAAGGTTTACTAGATAGTCACGAGACCTGCTGTGATGTATGGTTTGGAGACTAGCAAAAAGACAGGAGGCTGAGCTGGAGGTGGCATCATAGGGACAGCTCTGGTTGAGCAGTTTGGAGACAAAGTTAGAGAGGAAAGGCTGAGATGGTTTGGACATGTGCAGAGATGGGATAGAGGATATAATGGACAAAGGATGTTGAATACTGAACTTCCAGGCAGGAGGAAAAGAGGAAGTCCTCTGAGGAGAGGACATTCACAAGGTTGGTGTGACAGAAGAGGATACTAAGGATAGGGTGAGATGAAGATGGTCTGCTGTGGTGACCCCTAAAGGGAGCCGCTTATAGAAGAAGGAAAAAAATCCATCACAAGTATCAACTTACGCTGATTTTTCTGTGTGTTTATCAGGGCCTACTCTCTGAGATCCTGCGAAAGGAGGAGGACCCGAAACACGCCTCCCAATCTCTGCTGGTCAACCTACGGGCAATGCACAGCTTCCTGCAGCTCCCTGAGGCTGAGAGGGAGCGCATATACCAAGAGGAGAAGGAGAGAAGTCTGACTGTATTCACACCCAGCTGCAACAACACGCCACCGAGGTCCTCACAGGTCAGCCAGCAAAAGACTGAAAGACATGAAAACAAAAGTCTTGTAAACCAGCTGTGAAAGGTTAAAGTTGTTCATAAAACAGCATTGAAATATTCAAGTGTGAGTTCTGTCACTTGGCTCAACTATGCCTGTGTTAGCTCTCAAAGTGGAGCATTTTCAAATAAAAAAAACATAAAAACCTTTGCCTGTTATCGGTTTCATAGTCCTCCTATTGCCCATTACTTTGCATAGCCTGTATTTAAACCCGGTTTTCCTTCTTGTTTGCTTATTTTTAGTCAAGACTGTCCCCAGTTACAGCAGACAGAGGACTGCGGACAGACAGCTGCGTTCTCAATGTCAGCGCCTCTATCTATGAGGAGATCCAGCATGAGATGAAGAGAGCCAAAGTGTCTCAGGCGCTGTTTGCGAAGGTTGCCGCCTCCAAGAGCCAGGTACTTTGCTTCTTGTTAGTTTAAATCTGAGCATACAAACCACCCAATCGTTTCTATCGCTTGATGAAATGCTCAATTTTAGCATTCATTTATGACTCCATCGCCTCAGTTAAAGCAGCGATGGATACCGTGTGTGGAGGAAAGCCCAGATAATCAACCAGCAGCTGTACTCTGCAGAGGACTATCATCAGTGCATCAGACTGCTATTGTGTCCTAAATTATCGCTTTAATAGTCACCATACACACATACACACCACTCGCTTGTGCACACAAACATACAGTAAGAGCACATGCAAGTAAAACGTGATCGCGCGCACAGAGACACAGCAACACTAATACAAATACACACACACAAGCACGATTTGAGTGTTTATTGTTCTCATTTTTATGGCGGCCCCATAAGCTTGTTATTGCCTTTTGTTTTGAGGATAATTTCCCTTCATGGAATGGGGGGATTTTAGCTGTCTCATTTTCTCTTCCTCTCGAGCACATCTCCAATTTTTAGCTTCTTTCTTGCTTGCTTTCTTTTTTCTTTTCTTTCTTTCTTTCTTCTCCCATATAACTCCCTCTTCTTTCTACTCATCATCAAGATGTTTGGAGGTCATTCAGCGGTCATGCCAGTACAGCCAGGTGGTCCAAAACCCCTGAGGTTCTTTCACTGGCCTCCATTTTTTTTTACCTTACTTTCTTTAACCCCCACCCCTGTTTCCCTTTATTCTCTCGCACTCTCTCTATCTTTTATCCTCCACCCCACCCCCCGTATTACCCGGTTGTTTGGCAGGCAGAGCCATGCAGCATCTCCCTGTTCTATCTGCACTGTGCATCTGGATGGCATTGTGTGCTAGAGTTGGGCTACAGCCAGGTGTGTGTGTGTGTGTGTGTGCGCGCGCGTGTGAGCATATCAGCTTGCTTGCAAACATAATCATCCTCAGTTCATGAGTCTGAAACTAGCTTGGCTTTACGTTCCTCAATCTGTCACTCACAAGTTTCTTCCTTCATGATACACAAACAATTCATGCTGATAAGAAAATCTTGCTATAATCTTCAGATTATCTGGCAGATCCAATTTTTTTTTTTGATTTTGTATGTATATTGAGAACACACTGAACCAGTTTGGAGTCAATGTATAGAGAAAGTTATTGTGAATTCATTTTTTTCCCCCTTTGGTCAATCCCTTTCACTGTATATAGGGTGCCAACATACATAAGCTAATTAAATGTAAGGCTGCAAATGCTGTCGCTAAACATGCATCTTCAAAGTTCTGCTGGCAGTCTACAAGGCTTAAACTGAACCCCAGCTTAGCCTCTTTTTTAATGTGTGAGTTTACTCATGTTCTGCAACCTTTAAATTACCTTTTTTTATCTTATCAGTCTGCTGTACTGTACTGTAAGCATTTTAAAATAGACATAAACAGCCTGAAAGGGGTTGTCAAACATAACAGCATAGTCATATTGATATGGTCACGTTGTGTGATCTAAGTGTGTCGTTGGGGAGAAAACAGCAGCACTTTGTGCTGGAAATTTTTCCAGTGACATGACTAAACACATTGAAACCAATTCTAACTGAATGTAAGGCTGCTTATTCCCTTGCCCTTTATTAGTGAATGTGCTTTTAAGATATTTTAAGAGTTGTTAAGCAACTGTAGCCACCTTGTGCATATGCACATATTTCCTGTAGGGATGGTTGTGCGAGCTGCTGCGTTGGAAGGAGGAACCCAGTCCAGAGAACCGGACGCTGTGGGAGAATCTGTGCATGATCCGCCGGTTCCTCAGCCTGTCCCAGAATGAAAGAGATGCCATCTACGAACAGGAGAGCAGCAACATGACTGCACAACAGCACTGCATTGACAGGTTCACCCTGCTAAGCAATGACAATACATTGGTAAGACTTCCAAAAGTGAAAAACATTATTATCAACAGACACTCTGACTTCAGTAGATCTTGCTTGAGAAGAAAACTATTATGTATTAGAGTTTTAAACAGCTATATACATGGCAGAAAACACTTGAGGCTAAGGTGTACTGACTTTAATTTTGTAATTTAAAAAAGTTATGGATAAAAAGTTATCAGAAATCTGAAAGTGAATACATCACATTGAATGCCAATAGATCTCTAGGGCGTGCAATGGAAAAGCAGCAGAGTAATGACAGCTAAATGCCAGAGATGTCAGAAAAAAAAGATGATTACCACATTAAGCAATGATCCGTGAGGCTGATTAGTTATTTTTCTTTCCCTTCCATTGCTTGTGCATGGATTGATGGCTTGATTATAGGACAAACTCAAAGATAAAATGGTTGCATACCCTTCTGTTTGTGAACATACAGCCCACTGCCTAGCATATCATTGCATCATTGCCCATGTAGTGTTGACAAGAAAAGTCAACACCACATGGGCAAATTCAGATCCTGATGTGCATTTGCAGACATCAGTTCTGGGTGGCTGCACTGCAGATCACCTCACATGTGAACACTAAGGAGATTAAGATCAAACGGTCTCCACTACCCTTGATTTCACACCAGCCCAGATCATCGTGTCCTGTGCCTTTGCTCATATAGCAGCAAATCAGTGTCTAAACTCTGCAGATTCAATTAGATATGGTAAAAAAACACAAAAACAAAACACAATGGATGGGTGTGCATGTTAAGTTGTAGTTTCATTTTAACATAAAAGGTGACATTTCTTGAGCGAAACAGTCTCTGTTGACTTCACTTTATTTCATTCACAACTATTTAAAGTCAAACATAGTACTGCTCACACTCAAAACTAGAAAAATTTAAATACCAACCTTTTTGCTCTAATCACTTCTAATTTCTCTCATCAGTACCAACGCAGCTCTTTGATGCCACAGCAACACCATCTACAACCCCATCAACCCCTTCAGCCCGAGACAGGACCTCACCTTTCCCCGACACAACCCTGCGCTGCATCGCCAGCCGAGTCTGATGCTGGCGGTGCCTGGCAGCACTTGAGAGTACATTTGCAGGGCAGAGGCAGCAGCAATGGTGAGAGAGGGGACAGTAAAGAATGGGTTGAGGGTGGAAGAGAAAACAGGGACAGTTTAGGTGGGGACTGGGGTTGTGCTGGAACCGTGAGGGACAGAGGTGCAGAAAACAGCGAACAGGTATGGGATGGAAATATAGGGAAGGAAGACATAGATGACATCACGGGAGATGGCAAAAAAGGGAAGGTTAAAGAGAAGCTGTCTGTGAAATGGCCCAACATGAAGAATGAGGAACAGTGTAGGGCTGGGGTTTGTTCAGAGACAGATAATGAGGTAGAAAGTTACAAGGAGGTCCAATGTCAGGGGTTAAATGTGTCCAGAGATGCCCTCGGTATCCTGCAAAGTTTCATCAAGGACGTGGGCCTCAACCCAGACGAGGAAGCGGTCCACACCTTGTCTGCCCAGCTGGGCTTACCTAAACATATAATTCGCAACTTCTTCAATAGCCAGGACCAAGGACAAAGCCAAGACTACAGCCCAAAACACAGTCGCGACCACAAGCATTACTGCACAGACCCAAACATCTTGCAGGCTAATGTGACTGCACAGGAACTGGAAGAAGGTGGAAAAACAGAAACAGAACAAAAGGAGGAGAACTTAACAGGAAGAAATGAAACAAGTGAGATGACTGTATTAAAAGAATCGGATGTTGGCACTCAAACTATTCCCCCTATGAAGGAAGAGCAGGAGAGCTACATTTAACCTGCATACATCCAGTAACATACAGCAGCTTGGACAAGCCATACTTACCATTTAGACCCAGGACCGGGTGCTTCTCCTCTCTGAAACATAGCAACTTCGGTGCAAATGCTTCTCACTTAAAATATTGCTCCAGTCCAGAGTCACAGCGTGTTGGTATTTATGTGTTTATAGGCTTGCATTGTTACACACTGTGGAAAGACTAATAAAATACTGTGTATACCACAGCTTTCATAACCAGAGACTTAAGTTATGTAATTACATAGAAAGCTGTACTGTGATTTGAGGATTCTTGATGCACTTGAGACAGTTTACTGTGACTGAACTTTAGTACATAGTTTCCATGTATAGTTATATTTCTGGGTGGAGTGCTGGGAACCAATACAATGAGCCTCAGATTACATATCTCTATTTAAAAAGAGTAAGTGTAGTTGGTTGACTGACATTTTTGAAAAACGGCCATACCAGAAATGCCTTGAAGAGAGTGGCACTGCCAATCATGTTGTTCTTTTGGTTTTTTTAGGTGTATCTTCACCATTTTTGTTTTAATTGTGCTAACCGTGCTTTGTGGTTTGGCTTTTGTCTGAGTCGTTTACTCTTTACCTCATAAATTTCACTGTTCATGTTTCGCTCTTATTAAATAACAAGTTTCCTGTTGTCGTTTTAAATTAAATACTTACTGGGAAAGGACTGGGATCATGTAAC
Organism: Pundamilia nyererei; assembly: GCF_000239375.1. Lineage (NCBI taxonomy): Eukaryota > Metazoa > Chordata > Actinopteri > Cichliformes > Cichlidae > Pundamilia > Pundamilia nyererei. The sequence continues at coordinate 946,717 of NW_005187431.1, forward strand.
ACCCATAGTATGTTACTAGCCACATGATTACATTAAACAATATGTCATCTTATAAACTTCAAGTATAATCATTTGGAAGAAGTTATTTTCTAGGGACAGATGCTGACGATGACATTAAATTGGTAAAAAAAAAAAAAAAGCCAGTGTCAATATTCTTTATATATAAACTGTATATACAGACATGTGACAAAGAAAGTTTGTGTACTGGCCCACTCTTGTTTACAATGTTGATTGAGTTTATTGAAGTTTGCACTTTTGCACAACTCTCCTAAGGTCCTACCTCATCATTTTAATCAATTATTGAGGTCTGGACTTTAACTGGGTTATTCCAACACATTTCCTTTTTCAGCTATTCTGTTGCAGTTGTGGGATCATTGTCATGTTGCAAGATGCAATTTTTGCCAAGTTTAAGTGGTAGGAAAGTGGTAGGCCTCACATTCGACTCTATAATACTTTGATATACAGAGGAATTCGTGGTCAACTCAGTGGCTACAAGGTGTAAGCCCAAGTAATCACCCCTCCTCCACCATGCTTGACAGTTGGTACAAGTTGTTTGCACTGATATGCTGAGTTTGGTTTTCACCAAGTGTTGCACTGTGCATTATGGCCAGACATCTCTACTTTGGTCTCATCAGTCCAAAGAAGTCTTGTGGTTTGTTCTTTGCAAAGCTAAGCTGTGCATTTTAGAGAGAAGAGTCTTTCTCTTGACAACCCTTCCAAACAAGACATACTTGTTCAGTCTTTTTTTCCCCAATTTTTCCCCTCTAACAGAGGCCTGTAGAGTCTGAGACGTAGCTCTTGGGTTTTCTGCAGTTTCTCTGAACATTGCACAGTCTGACCTTGGGGTAAATTTGCTGGGAACAATGTGTCATTTTGTTAACTCACACACACGAATGCTCCAGACTGGCAAACTGCTAAAAAATTCTGCTTTTATAGAGGTGCTCACATTTGCTGATGATCAGTTAATCAAGTGTATTTGATTATCAGTGGGGTCTTTGTTTACTAACTATCCAGCATTGCATTTTACTTAACAGCCTAACACAGAGACACACTCCGCTCCAAACAGTGTTGAGACTACTGTAAGGTGTAGTGACACCACTTCTAAGTTGCCATATGCATAATCTTCTTCATTATGTTCTGCAAGAAAAAAAAGGTATTGTGTTGTCACACATCACTAAATTTACATGATAATGCTGATATATCTCTGATAGGCCGACACTGGCCAATAACATCAGCCAAAAGATGGACAGGCTCCATAAACAGTGACATTTGAATTTACAAAGAATAATACAGGTTTAACTGCAGAACCTATTGAGCCACTAAATAAAATAAAGGACGAATAACCAATCAGAATGGTATCTAAAATGTCTGTACTTGAAATGGTGCAATGTTTATTCCTATATCTCAAGATTGTCCAGTATCAGGCTTATCATTATATGCTAACGAATGAACAAGTTGGTTTCTGAAACAGTGTACACATAGAATTTCTATTCATGTTTGAATCTGTAAATCTCTCAAAATATACAGTCAATATTTTAAAAGTCTTTTAAAAGTTTAGTTCTCATTTTATTCTTCCCATAGAGTGGGCTGCAAGTGTGCGCAGTGTTTAAAGTTTAGCTCTGAAAGAAAGACTGTGAACAGAGTGTATATTTAAAAAAAGAAATTTGGAAAATGTTTAACTTTTAACATGTTTTCATTATGGAGTGCCAAGAGTGACAAAATGAATGAATTAGATACACCATTAAATAATTAATTAAATGTGTCAATAATTAATTAAAATTGGAATTAATTAATTAATTAAATATTGATGACACATTTAATTAATTATTGACATATTTAATTCATTATTTATTTGTTTGCATTTTAATTAATTATTGACACATTTGATTAATTATTTATTGATGTATTTATTTAATTCATTTTAGCAGCCCTGACCTCTGGCTGTTCATGAATTAATTTTATCTGTCAGCCTCACCCATCAAACTCAGGGGACAGCATTACTGCTGCCACTGCAGCTTGTCTAACATCTGATTGGTTACAGTGCAAAGTAAGGTCGATCCTAGATAATCGATTGCTATGAACTGGTGGTAGTATGGACTTGGGGCAGCTTGGAATCCCACGATGCATTTCAAATCCCAAGCAGCAATGGTGCTGGTACTCTAAACTGTAGGTAAAGTTTTAAAATACCCTGTTTTTCTGTCACCAACTCCACTTTTAATGTTTTAGCCACGAATGTAGTGGAGTAGTCTTCACATGCCTGGTCAGCTTGTCACGGGACACAGACACTGTAATTGCTGACCTCATATCAAATGTGTACGTAGACTCAGGAATGTGTTTTAAATGAGCATCGTGCGGTACTAAAATCTCTGCGCAAACAGTGCCTGGCATTGTCACGGGAACATCCGTGTATTAATACATTTATTAAATGTATAAATGCTATTATACTTGATTCTAATCTGCTGCTGAGTGTCTTACACTGATGGAAATGCAGATAACATAGAACATGCAATAACACCTGTTCAGCCAATCACATTCTTTCCACTTTGATCTGCAACAAACTGAAGCGTTGATCTCTTTTACAGCAGTGTTGTGTTGCACTGCTATATTTTTGTGTTCTTTATACTGTGGAGTTCACGTCTCTGGAATAGTTGGCAGTAATAAGGATGATTTTCTGTAAAAGAATATCGATATGACCCGTGAATTAAATTCGTAGATGACCGTTAGATTAGTTTGATGCTGCCGCCACTTTCATGTGACTGAGCTGGGAAACTCGGGGTTAACTTAGAGAGCTGAAGATATCCTGGATATGCTGACCTCGCTCCATGGTGTACTGGGCTCTGAGGCAGCAGCTGGACTGCCCGTTTACCCTCATGATTAATATTCACAACAAACATATTAGTCGAACATTGTGAAGTCTGTGCTTCACAGTGTCTAACAAGCTTTGTACAGTTAAACCTAGTAGTTACTACATGATGGAAACACCAACATTATCTATTTGAATAAAGGTTATGCGTGTATACACAGTTCATGCTGATTACTGAACAAAAAACACAAAGATCAGATGTTAATCAGATTTGCTCTCTCCTTAAAGATATGTTAATGCTAGTTATAATTCAGAATTGGCGACTTAAAACAAGTATGACACATATGAACATCAAGAAATAAAGACCTGATAGATATAACCTCAGTAAATAAAGTTGGTGCACAGTCAGTGGAGGTTATGACATTTGTGTACCAGGACCTGAGCTTTGTCGGCGGTATAACAGCTCGAGCATTTGCGATGCAAGCAGGTCTATCACACACTTTGCCGTGAGACTGGGCTGGGCGGACATCTCCGAAATCGTCGAAGCACTTTTGCAAAGAGGCTCTTTGACAAACCGACCAGATATCTGAAGATTAAACCACTACATTGTCAGCTAAATAAAAATATTAAAAGTGTATTTGGTGACACACAAACAGGGGTTTTTTTTTTTTTTTCAAAGTACAGTTCAGTTAGTTTCCCACATGCCAGTTGCTGGTGTGGAGAAACGCCCACTAAAAAGAATGGCCACCAGGCCAAAGCAATGGTTTTGACTTGATCAGATCAATTAAAATTAGCTAAATGTGTCAATAATTAATTAAAATGTGAAATAAATAAATAATTAAATGTGTCAATATATAAAATAGAAAATAGAAAGTAGCTCGTCCACAGAAGGACTGGTAGCTCCCCTTACGATAAGGGTTCAGATCGCGCGAACAGGTGTGAAATGTGTGTGTTTAGTTAGTTTGTTTGTTTGCTTGTTTTAATCAATTTTAAATCATGCTTTTTATTTGTTTTTGTTTCTAATGTCTCTGTAAAGCACTTTGAATCACCTTGTTGTTGAATTGTGCTATACATATAAATTTGCCTTGCCTTGCCAATAATTTATTAATTAAATGTGTCATCAATATTTATTTAATTAATTAATTCCAATTTAAATTAATTATTGACACATTTAATTAATCATTTAATGGTGTATTTAATTCATTCATTTTGTCACTCTTGGAGCTCCATATATCACAAGTATATTTTTGGTTGCTTTAATCTGTTTCAGCATGGTCATCTTTCAGAAGAAAACCATTTTCACAAAATTTAAGTGACAATAATAAAGATTTAGGCAAGATTTATCTTTTGATAATGGCAGGAAATAGTTAATCTAGAATCATCTCTGGCAAGCTCTTTTCATCAGATATATTAAAAGTAAAACAGAAAGTGGCACATCATATTTCCCAGGTTTATGGCCCCCATGTGATAAAATCTGCAGCGGCTAAGATAGCTGGAAGGCCACCGTGCTATTACTGCTTTCTGACAATAAAAAGAGGGTTGCATTCATCTTAAGTAGCATATTGCCTCTAGATTACATTTGCACTTACTAAAATACCGCATTGGGATGTTAGCAATGTGAAGAGCTGGATATGAAGAAAGGATGAAATACTTTAAAAGACACTACGAATCAAGTAAGAGAAGCAAAAATAAATACATAAAAAGATTAAGCTCATTCATCAGGTGACCATGTTAAGCCTGTTGTAACAGATCTGTTAAAGACTGAATCAATCAACCCTTGTTATGCCCATTGTCTGTATTATTGTTATTAGTACTAATGATTTTCTCTCGTATGACTGTCCCTGTGCTGGTGAATCGGTGTCATTGTTTCCAGCCATCAGACAATATTCCTCTGTGCTGATCACCAGTTCACTCTGTACCAGTGGATCTGTGATTCCCTGCAATCACATGACCCTCAGTACTGCTGGAGTTTTCTGTCTTCTGTCTCTTTTTGCTCCTCTTTTATTTGATCTGCACGAAGAGCTATTTTCATCTGTGTTTCTGTCTCCCGCTCTCTGCTCCTGACTCTCATCTGTCGCTCCTCAGGACTTCTCACATTGATGCTTCTATACCCCACTCAGACAGTGCAGCATTCAAGCCCCATTTGGTCAGAATAGCATCATAGTGTAATTCAATAAAGCTATGCTCTTTTCTGTCATCTGTTTCCATGACAATACCTTAGTCAGGGCCAACAAAGAGGCCTCATCATCAGTAATATTAGCTATAATAATGATGATAATGGTGCTCTTGAAATGCCATGCCTGTGATGATGATGGTAATAGCGATAATGGTCATTATTCCTGCTTTGTGTTAACCCCCCATCAATGCACAAACACAGCACCACCACCAGTGTACACATTTGAATCAGCAATGTTACTTAACGGCTCCACCTGTACATACCAGGTGGATTTACGCTTTTCCCCATTGTGACCATCTCGCTGCTTTGATTTAATTATATTTTTGTGCATCTTGTGTTTTGTATATTGGAAGCATTTTGTGATAAAGCGGTTTGTTAAAAGCACTCCACGGATAAACTTGACTTGTTTGACCTCAGAAATTGCTGTAATTAAGTCTACATAAAACTGTTTTAATTAGCCATCACATTGTGTAGCCCCTTCGGTGTTCTTCCTCATTCAATGATGTTTTTTATTTCTCCTTGGTGGTGTGATCCACCTCAACATTCTATGTTGCCATTACAGATTAAGATCATTATTCTTTTTTTTTTTTTTTACAGCCTTACCACCCATATTTTTCTTTTACAAAGCAGTATGTTTTAGCTGATGCAGATAAGTGAACCGAAAGGCATAATCTTTGTGCTGATAAATCGGTAACTGAATTTGCAATCTCCTCTCTCTATTTATCTTTGCAATCTAAAGTAGCTGGAGTAGTCTCAGTTTTTTGTTTTTTGCTGTTGTTGTTGTTGTTTTTTGCAATCCTGCCTTGTGGGGAGACTGTGCAGAGCTGTGGGAAGAAGTACAATCTGTGACATGTAAGTGTGCAATCTGTGAGACTCAGTCCTCTCTCATAACTCATCTATGGATATTCCTATTGGTGGAAATATGAATAACTTCATATCTTGCATGTTTCATTCAGAGCTATGAAGATTACTGGAACTCAATCAGAAGTTGTTAAAGCCTTATCAAATTCTAAGAGGTGTCATTTACTGGGCATTTATTCTTCATAGACTGGTTATAGTAATAAAAAGTTCAACCTTTGCTTAGTCAGGTTGTTTTTTGTTTCTTTGTTTGTTTTTGTAAAACTTACTGGTTGTTGCTTATCCTCTTCCAGCAGCCAATTGTTTGGGTCCTTGCCTTTGCAGCCTGCTGTCTGCTATCTTCTAGAGATCTTCACAAATGAAATGAACGCATAACTTCACTATATATTACAAAGAACTTATACAAGTAATGCCACAAAGCCTTAATAAATAATTATTAAACATTATTGCACAATTTTGCTGAAATATATTGACCCCCTTACTTTGCATTTAACAAGCAAGTAAGGCTTAGCTTTTGGACAAATCTAGAACAACCAGCTACCTGCAGGCAGTCAGGAACGTCACAGGCCGGGGGTCACGTGACCAGTCAGCTGGTCTTCAGCCAGTGAGCCTGACACGCTACTGTTTACAAATCAGCGGAGCCCGAGTGAGCAGAATGAGGCTTCCTGCGTGATCCGAACAGGTACGTGAATAAAAACTGCTAACGCTTTGCTTTTTGGTGCTAGTTCCTGAGCGTGCGACGCAACTTTGTCTCGTTTAAAGCAGAAGCTGTGTGTGTGTTGGAAGTAATAACAGGGCCCCGAGTTGGCTCGCTAGGCTAATGTCATATTAGCCTTCCTGCTTCCTGTCGTTTCAACTCTTATTCAATCAACATGAAGAGCTTCAGCTGCCAGAGTAAGTTTAGTTCATATTTAGCTTTGCTAGCCGACGGACGATACAAGCTAGCTTAGCTGCTGTTTGGCGTTTTATTTTGCTTTTTTAAGCCCCCTCTGCTTCGATCATCTTCCTGGCAGCCTCCATTCGTGCTGCATCCCAGACGGACCCTGTGTACGTTTTGCTTCAATTTGGACAGACCTTGTCATTGATGTAAGTTACGATGTCAAAAAAATGTGGGGAAAAACAGCTAATCGTGGGTTTGCTAAGTGGAGGACTAACTATGGGTGAAAGATTCAGTGACGAGTTCAGGGCAGTGCAGAGGTTTGGTAACAGCTAACACCACCTGCCTGTGTAGTTTCGTGTGGTTTCACACATACTTCTCCACACTGCCAAGATGAAGTTCAGTACAAATGTCCGTGTGGGAATCTTTCTGTAGGACACTGTGCACTGCAGAAAGGCCGTTTGGACTAGAAAGGAGCGAGACCCGGGACTTAAACACACCGCCTGCTAATAATATTGGAGGAAATGTTCAGTACTTGCTGACTTGAGTGTTTCTGTGCGTTCAGAGTTTCGTTCCCTTTAGTGCAATGCTTCCTAGCTGTTGTTGGTGGTGGTGTTTTTATTATTTTTGTTTAACTTGTGATCTTTTATATGAGGTTACATGTAAATGTCATTGAGTAGTCCAGGCAAGATGTCCCCTTAGTTTTATCTGAATAGCTTTTATCAGCGAAAAGGCACTTTAGAAATGCCCATTTTTTAGATTTACCTTGCGACTCTTTGTGGATGTCCTCTTCCCCCATGTTACTAACAAGTTGTCCATTTCAGTACAGACACATGTCTGTCAGATTTTATCTTTGGTAATTAAATCTTTCAGGACCCAACAAGTTCTTGGAATTTTGGTAAGGCTAAGGTTCCAGACATGTTCTCAGTCTCTTGCAGAGCATGTGACCATAAAGGCTCTTGAGCTCTCACTGTGTGCTGAAGTAGAGGCATGTGAGTTTGTTTAGCTGGGGTGTTTCGCTGTTGCTAAACTACAATCAGCTGTCTTGACTGAAGCTGCCATTGACAGTTCCTATTAGCGCTGTTTGCTGGATCCTCTTTGAATATTCATCCTGTAAAAGCAGTTTCCCCCCACATGAAACTGCTGAGACTCTTGTGGATCAGCTGTTACTGTTTATTACTACTTTTAAAAAAAACATCTGAATTTGAATGCGAAATGATAAAAAGCATATCCCCGAGCGGAGAGCAGAACTGTAGTTGCAGTTCAGTCAGATGTCTTCAAATGGAAATACTGCAGGCACTTCAGCAAAATGTTTAATACAACTGATTAATCTGGGTTTAGTTTCCAGCTTATCTAGCCTGGAAAAAATATATATATGTATATATATGGATGATTTCCATGAAGTATATTTATTAGACATCAGTCTGCAGAGCCAGCTTTACATGTTGAAGTTGCCACACAGCACCAAGGGCCTGGGTTTGAATCCACCCCAGCTGGCCCTCTCTGGGTTTTCTCCAGATACTTTGGCTTCTTCCCCCATAAATTAACCTAATTAATTTGGTTAACTAGTTAACGTAGTTATTAAGTCAGTTAACTAAGATCAATAAACTGGCAATCTGTTTAAGGTGTTAAGAGTAATATGTCTCTGATTACCATTGCTAGCTTTGATCTTGTGTCTTATAGGGACAACCAGAAATTGTGTAAACCTTAAAAAAAAACAAAACAAAAAAAAAAAAAACAGCTTGGATGCTGCAACCATAGATGATATAAAAGCGTACCATGAGGTCATCGATCAACTTCTGAGTTCTTCAGATTACGGTTTTCCCTCTCACTGTTTTTCTTTTTCTTTTTTAAATTTACATGAAACACTTTATGTGTAACACCGAGGAGCCCTGCTCTCAAAAACTGACATAGATGTAACACTGTCTGCAAAGCTGCATTTAAGAAATAAGCGCTTAAAGTTTTTAAAACATATTTAGAGCCATGCCCGTACAGAACATGTCATCACCGGGTTGGTTGTTTGGTTGTGGTCAGTAGACTGTCACTTTTGCAGTAATTTGCTCTTCGTTGTTTGGCTGTTATCAAGTTAGAGCAGTTTTCCCATAGATTTCTACAGCACCAAAAGTGTTTTTGCGACCACAGATATCGCCATCTGGTGGTCTGAAGTTTGAATGCAGGTTGAAGGCCCTTCAGAAGTTACGTCTGTCTTTTTAATTGTCCGTCACTGAAACGCAAACTCAGCTGGATTCTTGGTTGGCGTTCTCTGGTACGCATGTCCAAAATGAGGTAATTTTGGAAACCACAATGTCATCGCTCAAATAGTGCACTGTGTAATAAAGGCAAGTGGACAGGAATCACTCATTGTTCTGGTTCTAATTTTAATTTAAACATGTTTAACTCTGGGGAGTCATTACCACTGCACAGCTCTCTGAAAGACAACCCATGTGCTTCATAGAACAGTTGCTTTGCTGTTGCCCAACTATCAGAGCAGACAGGCTTTCCCTGGAGGGCGGTAGTAAAGAGACCATCTAAAATGAGGCATTTCACACAGCTGGTAAAAGGAGGTTCTGCAGAAGTGTACAGTATGGTATGAAAACATGCCAAGATGTGGAAATCTGTTCTAGCAGACCCCAAAGATAAAATCATGAACCTATAGTTGAGCATACTGTGGGCTCTATTTAAAATGTGATGCTTCTTGGCTTAGATCAAATGGGAAGTGTTAGTCTGTGGTTTTTAAGCTCACTTTCAGACCGAATGTGTGTGATGGGAAATGAAAAGTGAACTGTTATGTTGCACGCCTTGTGGAAGACTATTAAGGATTGAGGTGTTTAGAGTGAGGCTGTATGCTTAATTTTTAAATCATTTCAGTGTGCTTCCCACAGTCCCGGGCATCCGCATAGCTCATTTGAAATCCCATCTTGGGTAAGAACTTAAAGAAGCCAAATCCTAAAAAATCTGCAAAACTAACACAGGATGATGTCACTGCTACAGTTTGAGTTTAGCTTTGCAAGCTTTTGTTAGCAATTCCCAGTAAGTGATCTTCTACCTCCGAACAGATGGACTCGCTGTTATTTGCCTGTTGATTTATTTATGCATTTCATTATGTATTGATTTGATTATTTCATGAAAGATTCGTGCTTTGAATTATTGAGGTGTCTCCAGGTGCCGTGGATTAAATTATGCAGAAGCTAATTTGCCTTGATTATTATGTAGTAAAGTTGGGATGTCATTTTACGTTCGACTCCGGGAAAAAGTAATGAAAGCAGCAGAAGGCTAAGAGAAGAGTCGCTTCAGGCAAGGCTGTGCTAACACGGCGAGGCCTCAAGACGAACACCCGCGTCATCTTTCACTCGCTCGGAAAGGCTTGCGGAGACACGCACATAAGATATGCCTATGCAAAGAACAAGTAGGGATGAGTGATCTCTAAAGTTTAGAGTCACTTTTTACTTTTGGAAAGAAGAGACAAAGCGACGAATGTGACTACAAGACTGTAGGGAAAAGAATTTTCAAAGTACTTTGCATGAGTAATTTTGGTCACAGTGATCATATGAATTAATATTCTATGCAAGATGACTACCACTTGTATTTGTATTCACTCAGGAGACTTTAAATCTTTCATGCCAATCTTTGAAAGCAGAAGATGCTATTATTGGAAACACCTATTCACACCATTCTTATGGAGGGGGTTTGTTTTTTTCCCATAGTTGTGGACTGGTGCCGATTATTTGATAGGATAATGTCCTTTTTAGGAAAGCAGGGAGGGGGGGGGAGCACACAGATTTAAGGAGAGCATTAGTCTTCGAGTAGAACAGATGTTCCCCGTGAAAACAGCCGCATACATTATGCATATAAAATAATTTCTATTTTGATGGCATGTGTAGCTAATTTATCAAGCAGTGTTTCATTCACATGGTTAATTGGTTTAAGAGATGCCTTTGTTGTGTTATTTCCACAATTATTAAATCGAAAGAAAACACAATGCTTTGTGGGCACGTGCTATTCTGTAGGCCTGCGCATTAGGCTAAACATATTCATAAACATGGAATAATCCCAAGCCGGATAAAGAACGAAGGCAGGATTGGTTAACCTAGATTGTGATGTCTCACGGAAAAAGTAAACTTCTCTCAGAAGTTGGCAGCGAGTACTTGGCTCACGGTTTACCTGGTCGGGATATTAATAGTGGGGTTTTTTGTTTGTGTTTTCTTGGAATTTATTTATTTATTTTTAATGAATCCATCTTTCTGTTCTGGTAAAGCACTCAGTATGGCATTAAATCATTGGGAAATCTTTCTCTTCATCCTCTCTTTTTAAGATGAATCAATTAATGTATTTGTATGTGGAAAAATGAACATTGGGGGTGGGGGGGAACAAAGAAAAAGTTTCTCCTAACTTCTTCAAATAGTTTTCTTCGTATTATATGTTTGGTCGTTAATTTACAGTCAAAACAGAGAAAAACAATATTACATTATTATCACACGGAGATTAATTTGTGGTGTGATCAAAGAGGAAGGCACGGTGCCCGTTAAAATTAGAGTCATATCCATCATCGCCTTGAAGGTTGTCTCTTTGTGAATCTCAGCACCACGTCCAACATTCCTCCTGCATTTGGATCGCTCCCCGGAAGTCCCGTCCTGACCGCTCGCCAGAGCTGATTTTTGTTTCAGAAACACTGCTGTCCGTGAGCCACGCGAAGACAAGTTTCTTCACATTAAACATCAGTAATTAATGCATTAATTTGCCTACTTAATGACCTCATTAGCTTCACCAGTTATGTTCAATGTATCACAAAGAGCACCGTGGAACATCAGGCAGCTCAAGTGCTTCTTGTTAATTTCAGCCATTCTTCACTGACTGTAATCAATGTCAGTGTTTTATTTTATGTTAAGTTGAAAATAATACATTTGAAGGGAGACTATGCCGTATCCCTTTGTGCGATTGCCACAGTGTAGGAAAAAAAAACTAAAAATACAACCCTGCTATTTTTTTATTTTCTTTTTTTTAAGCATTGCTTGAAACATTGACTTTTTCCTGACATACTACATTAATTTACTATATAAAGCATATTTCAGTAGTTTTACTTGCTGAAAATCAGTATCAAACTCAAAAAAGCAAATTTTGATCAAGTCGCTCCTTCATGAAAATACTTTTTGAGAAATAAATTGTTGGATTTATTCTTCACTATGAAATGCATCTGCAGTCACTTTAGTCTACGTCTTTAGTGCTGGGTGTTTCTACAAAGCATTTCTTTCACCAACGTCTTTTAATTTTCTTCCTATGCTGCCTACTTCTGCTCTACTGTATTATATTTCACTTTTTGGCCCTTTAGCAGCTTTGTCCTTCATTTCCCCTTTATTATCAGTCCTTCTCCCTCTACTTGCAGAAACGATCCTTTCCTTCTGAGTCTCAACTGACGAGAAACACAAAGCTGTGACAGTAAGTACCGAGATCAAATGGTGTGCTTGGAGAAACTTTGCTGATTGCGGTGGACTGATTTGCCAGCACTGTTATATAAAAAGAGGTCAGAGGCTACAATGTTCATGAAAAGTTGGCAAAGTCAGGACAGGTTCTGAAGCTGAAACTGAAGCTCTGTGTCCCTGTTAAAAGAAATAAGTTTAGTTTGTGCTTTAACACCAGGACTTTTTGGGAGATCGTGTTCAGTTATCTTTCTTCTTTATATCTTTCTCTTTTTTGCTCTTACCTGCTACCTCATTCTCCAGGTCCAGCTGGGTCGCAGTCATGCAGCATCCCAATTTTGAGACCCGCCATCCACTCCAGAGTGAAGATCATCAGGAGACAGGCTTTGACGCGCTCCAGAGTTTCAACAAGAATGAAAACAGTATGTCAACTTTCAGTTAAGACTTCCAAACCTCTGTTATAGATAACACCTGTAACCATTTCCCCTTCCTTGGACCAAGACCCACATCAGAATATACCAATGCTGCAGTCCTTTTGGGACTAACAGGCTCACAACAATGGAGATGATAAGTTTAGGTTCATTCTGGAGATGATTAAAAAGAAAATTTTGAGCTGACTGAAGTGTGAGTCACAGATGTGGCTTGCGACACCCCCAGGCTGAGTGTGTTTTTTATGTTAACGTGTGACTGAAAGAAAACGTTGGTGGCTGGCATGTTGTGGAACTGATGAATATTCATACTGAGCGTCCCTGTGGAGCGATCCACTCCTGTAACTAATGCTGATAGACAGCTCTCCAACTTCAATGCATGTTCACCTGCAGGCCAAATTAGACTTATTACGGCCAATAAAGAAGAAACAGAGTATGTTACTTTACTTCCTTTAATCACCTTCTCTGCTCCCCTTCTTTGCTCTACTGCGTGCCTTGTAAAAGAATAACTGATGGGTTATTGTGATGCAGTAAAATTGTCTAAGTATGCATTTTTGTTGCTCTGTCATTGCCTCGTCTAAAAAAAAAAAA
>NW_005187431.1:959883-961120 GCF_000239375.1 Pundamilia nyererei
ACACACACACACACACACACACACACACACACACACACACACACACACACAAATAAATTGATTTCTGCTTTGACGCCCTAGCACTTGTTGTTTACATCTCCCCCTTGTGGCTGTGTCTGTTCTCAGTAGGAGGATCTCTTGACAGCAGCACTTCGGAGTCTCATTCTACCTTTCTCTCATATAGGTGAGTTATTCCATTAATATCCCTTCATGGTGGTATCGTGAACTCATGGCCCACTTCTCTTAGCTTCTTATCTTGTTTGTTTACTGCTTGATGACACAAGTTGCCCAAGTTGAGTTGAAGCTGGTAAATCCCCTCATGCTTTGCCTCCACCACCCCCTCCCCAATGCAGGAAAGAATGGGACGACTTGTTTCTCAACAGTAATTACCTGGCCAGGATCCGGCAGGCAGGCATCAATGGGCGGCTGAGGAGCAGCCGCTTTCGGAGTGTGTGCTGGAAGGTAACTGCCAGTTGGATCAAGCGGTCCTATCGAGTTTGATTAAGGGGGCTTTGGCAAATTCCCTGTCATAGAAAAGGGAAGTTGTGGTGGCTTACAGACTTTTTCCTCAGTGGAAAACAGCCTCGAGAACTATAACAGCCTCGAGCGTAGTTCTGAAAGGGCTGATTTTTCTGCATGTTAGTGATTTCTCAAAGATGAACTGTTGCATGGACTGATATGTGCATTGCATGTCTATAGCTGTACCTGGAGGTTCTTCCAGAGGATAAAGAGCAGTGGATAAACAAGACAAAGGAGCTCCGGGCCCAGTATGAGAAGATCAAGGAGATGGTGAGAGCACCCATCTGTGGCCAGTGTGGTTCTAAGATATAAATGTTCTCCATTAACCTCACTGCTCATTCATATGTAGAATTTATAGCTGCTTATATCCTGAAACACGGAACATAATATGCAGCCCATGAGGGAAAAAACTGATCACTTATCAAATCATCAAAGGTTGTAACTAATTGTTGTGCATTGTTGTTTTGTTTTGTTTTGTTTTTTTCTGTCACAGCACATTACCAACCCCCGCAAGGCCGCAGGCCAGCAGGACCTTGTGGTGAACAACCCACTGTCCCAGGATGAGGGGGTGAGTTTTCTCCACAAATGTTTCATGGTTATGTGCAAAATATGACCCTGAAACTTTGACACTTTGTGACCTTCTAATAATTATTGATACTGTCAATGACATATTGGTTTTTAACATATAGATTTACACATAGGGATGGGTACCGGTGTC
>NW_005187431.1:962138-969401 GCF_000239375.1 Pundamilia nyererei
CAGGATAAAGAGCTAAAGGGAATGGTCAAGCAGGATGTGTTGAGAACGTAAGTATCTCTGTTACTATTTGCTTTTTTTTTTTTTTTTTTTTTTTTCTGTTATTAGCATGGCAGGAAAAAAAAATTGCTCTTTTTGTATTTGGATTAGATTCCCTGAGATCCGATACTTCCAGGATGAAGATGTGAGGACCAAGCTGACTGATATTCTCTTCTGTTATGCCAGAGAAAATGAGCAGTTACTGTACAAACAGGTAACATTCAACATCGTCCCGTGTGTTTGTTCAACAAGCTCACACAGAACAAAATGCCTTTGTAACCTAAGCATTACAAGTGTCTGTAACAGGTGCCAGCCTGTGAATAGATGGCCAGCGTAGCATCTTTTTTACAAACTGGAAGTGACACATGGCTGAGCAGTGGCTAACAATATCTAAATTAAACCTGTCATGACGGATTAGAAACCTCGTGCATCACTATTAAAGAAAGACTGACCACAATTGAACTGTATTTGTTTCCTCTCCCTTCTGCCTTTTATGCATCTTACATTCTCTCTGCCTGATTTTCTGTCTGTAGGGGATGCACGAGTTGCTGGCTCCCATAGTGTTTGTGCTGCACTGTGACCATCAAGCCTTTCAGCATGCCAGTGAGACGGCCAGCCCCAGGTCAGTTTGCATTTCACTGAAAAGCCATTAACACCTTCAGACCTGCTTCTCTGATGACAACATATTTTTTGTATTTATTTGTCCAAAGATTAAATTGAAAGATTCTCACTTTTTTCAGTGAGGAGATGAAGTGTCTGTTAGACCCAGTGTACCTCGAGCACGATGCCTAGTAAGTATCAGCCGATTAAAAGGGTTCAGAATAAGAAATGTTTATACTTTTAAAAAATCTCACTACATTTATCTTTGCCTCTCTCTGTAGTGCCATGTTCTCGCAGCTAATGGAGACAGCAGAGCCGTGGTTCTCCAGCTTTGAAAGGGAAGTGAGGAAGGTCTGTTCTAATTTGAAAAACTACTTTTGACACTGAAATTGATTGTGGATTGTAACACAATACCAGCTGATTGCACTGTCATGAAGACATGACATTATATTAACGCTAAATTACAATGTTGAAGAGCTCAGTCCTGGTTAATTTGACCACTCAGGTGGTTACCATGGTAGCAGCAATTGCAATTTTATTACTATAGTGAACATAGGACGAGAGGCTTCGTTGTCAGAAATGCAGACGAGCAGCTGGATCTGTTTGATGTACCCAACCGATTTGTGGCACAAGTGCAGGAACAAACAGAAACCATGATTATCACTGACTGTCAGTCAAATTGTTACTTAAAACACTTCATGTTTTGTGAACTTTTTTATTAGTTTTTTTTTCTTTTTCCACTCCAAATTAAGCAGACTGTAGAGGCTCTTCAAAGCTCTTAGAGACAAATTTGCTTTATACTGTCACAGATATCTAATCAGCCAATGACATGGCAGCAACTTGGTGCAATTAGGTTTGCAGACATTGTCAAGTTGACCTGCTGAATTTCAAACGGAGAATCAGAATGAGGAAGAAAGGGGATTTCAGTGACAGCCAAATGGGCTGGTCTGTGTTTCAGAAACGGCTGCTATGCTGGGATTTTCCCGCATGCCCATCTCTAGAGTTTACAGAGAATAGTCTGAAAAAGAGAAAATACCCAGTGAGCAGGATTTCTCTGGGCAATAATTTCTTGTTGACATCAGACATCAGAACAGAATGGCCAGACTGCTTTGAGCTGATGGGAGGGGAACTGTAGCCTGATTCGACAAGTCGCGATTTATGCTGCAACATTCAGATGTTATGCTCTTTCATGTTGGTGTAAACAACTTGCAAACATGAATCTAACCTACCATCTAAGAACAGTTTAGTGTGTGGAATTTTTGTGGGGAATTAGTTTTTTTTGTTTTGTTTTTTTGTTGTTGCCTTTGCGCCACTGTCATTGCGAGCATCACTTAAAGTCCACAGCCTACCTCAGTATGGGCACAATGTGCCGATCTTCTGACGACTGCTTCCAGCAGCATAAGACATCATGTGACCTCAGCCCATCTCAAACTGATGTCATGGCCATGACAATGACTTCACTGTACTCAAATGCCCTCCAGTCACCAGATATCCTCCTATCCTGTTAATATGAATCAAAAGATCTAATAATTAAACTCTACCTTATTGAATTAAATAAAGTAAAGCAAGTAAACTTAACAAAACTCAGAATAGCATATCCTCCCAAAAGGATACTGCAGCTCCTCATTGTTGCTGATTTTCCTCACTTATGTTTGCATGAAGATGTTTCAGTTGTGATGGAACAATCTGCTTCCCCAGGGTAAAGAAGAAATGCTGACCACCATCCCATTCGCTCGACCCCAGGATGCAGGGCCATCTGTTGCCATAGTAACCAAAGTCAACCGCATCCAGGACCAGCTGGTGAAGAAGCACGATATCGAGCTGCACATGCATCTCAATCGACTGGAGATCGCCCCGCAGATCTACGGGATGTCAGTATTTACATCTTTGGGCAGTCTGACTTTTTTTTTTTCCTGATCCACTGCTGGACACAAATGCAGTAAAGCTTTTTTTTTTTTTTTTCTGTGTCTTTAGCCGGTGGGTTCGTCTGCTGTTTGGCCGGGAATTTCCTCTTCAGGACCTGCTGGTGGTGTGGGATGCCCTTTTTGCTGATTGTATCACTCTGGACCTTGTGGACTACATCTTTGTGGCCATGCTGCTCTATATCCGAGATGCTCGTACGCACCATTTATTACTTAAATAATCCAATAATGCCATGTGTTGTCTTTGTAGCATGTAATTTCGTAAGGCATACATAAGTGGAAAACTGTGAAATACTCCGGCTCATTTAGTTAGACAGAGTTATATTACTTTGGACTACAATTGATCTTTTCATATAAATAGCATAGACTGCAGTTCTGCTTGTATAAGTGCTACTGTTATGCCAATGAGCCAAAATGTAACACAATGCAATTTCAGTCTGCAGTTAATGAAGCTTGTCCATTCGCACTTTTTTTTATTTTTTATATATATATATGAAAATAAGTCTGCAACTTCTCTTTTTTTTTTTTTTTTTTTTTTTTTTTATTATTCTGATATTTTGTGGACTCTTTTTGTTTAGCTTTGTTTTTCTTGGAATGCAGAGTCTAGTCTGTGACAAATAAGTCAAATAGAAAACACTAAGGAAGTGAGACTACAGCTTGAAACACTCTTGGTGATTCACACTTGATTAAAGCAAAGCACAAGCTGTTACCAGATTTTTATTTTTTTAAGATTCTTCTTAAATCTGTTTTTCTTTTTTTAGTAATTGCTAGCAACTTCCAGACATGCCTGGGCCTCCTAATGCACTACCCCCCAATAGGAGACATCAACTCTCTGCTGCAAAAGGCTCTGTTCCTTCGAGATCCCAAAGTAAGTTATTATAGCAGCGTACTTAACCAGAAAAATAATACATGTTGGTTTTGCTGATAGAATTGACAGTTGGTGATGTAAGTCTCTATAAAAGTGCTGATGTGTGTTATGCGCTCATGTGTCTCTTTCACTGTCTAACTGGTCACAGGTTAAAATGGGGAAGAGAGAAAGAGACTCATGATCAAAATCAGAACAAACTTACAGTTAAACAAGCTCTCTTCTAGTAGCTTTTATCAAGTACTTACTGTAAAGGCGATGCCTCACTCAAAACAAGTTGCCTTTTGTCCCCATCACAGAGGAAGTAGAAGTTTTGCAGAAGTGAAAGACTCATATGCACAGTGGGCTAAAATCCTCGAGCAACACACTTTTAGCAAGGACCAAAAAACTTTTTGTGGTGTTGTTGTACTCTCAGAAAGTGCTTGGGTGTAAAAAGTGAAGTTAAAATTGGCAGCAAGTATTTTAGTTTCTCATGCTTGAGAGGTTACATTTTAATGTCGGGGCACTTACTGTAAATATGGGAAACGCAGGTGTAGTCAATGAAGCGGTCACTTAATCAGTCAGTTAATGACAAGTAGTCGTAGCACAAATATAAGTGCATTTTAATCTTTGTGTGTAACAAATAGGCCTCTGTGTTTATGTTTGTATGTTTAATGTACAATTAAAACACATTAATCTTAAACTAGCAACCCTTGCATATCAGAGTTTATGGTTGGGTTAGTTAATGTTCAGCTCAGCAGTGCATGTTTCATGGTCTTTGCAACAGCACTTCACTCGTTCCACATTTTGTCATGTTTACAACCTTATTTAAAATGGATGAAATTAATTTTTCACCTCAATGTCCTAAACACAATATCCTCTAATGGCAAAGGGGAAAAAAATTTTCTTCCAATTTTTGCAAATTTATTAAAAACAACCATACAACATGTATATAAACAGTCACAGCCTTTGCTTAATATTTTGCTGAAGTACAGTTGGCAGCAATTACAGGCTCAAGTCATTTTTAGAATGGTGGTTTATTTTTGGACAGCTTCTCTCATTCTTCATTGCAGAAGCTCTCAAGGTCATGGTGGGGAGCATTGGTCCTCAGCCATTTTCAGATCTCTCCAGAATGTTAAGTCGGTTCAAGTCTAGGTTCTGGCTGGAACATTAACAAAGGAAAGAGACCCCCCTTCCCCTGCCAGTCTGAGGTTTAAAGTGCTCTTGAGCAGGATATCATCAAGGATGTCTCTGTACATCACTGCATTCCTCTTTTCCTTGACCTTGAGTAGCCTCCCAGCTCCTGAAAAACATCCCAATAACATGATGCCGCCACCACAGTGCTTCATTGTAGGGATAGTATTGGTCAGCTGATGAACAGTACCTGGTTTCTTCCAGACATGACTCTTGGCATTCAGGGCAAAGAGTTCAAGCTTGGTTTCATTAGGCCAGAGAATTTTTTTTTGTTGTTTCTCATGGTCTGAGAGACTTTCAGGTGCTTTTTGCCTTCAGGCGGGCTGTCGTGCCTTTTACTGAAGAGAGGCTTCTGTATGGCCGCTCTGTTACAGGCTTGACTAGTGGAGTGTGGCAAATTGGCCGGGCGGCCAGTTATACCTGGTGGTTCCAAACTTCTTCAATTTACATATAATGGCAGCACGGTGGCACGGTGGTTAGCACTGTTGCCGCACAGCAAGAAGGTCCTGAGTTCAATTCCACCATCAGGCCGGGGTCTTTCTGTGTGGAGTTTGCATGTTCTCCCCGTGTTTGCGTGGGTTCCCTCCGGGTACTCCGGCTTCCTCCCAACGTCCAAAGACATGCAGCTTGTGGGGATAGGTTAATTGGATAATCCAAATTGTCACTAGGTGTGAATGTGAATGCAAATGGTTGTCTATCCCTGTGTGTTGGCCCTGCCACAGACTGGCGACCTGTCCAGGGTGTACCCTGCCTCTCGCCCTATGACAGCTGGGATAGGCCCCAGCGCCCCCCGCGACCCTGAAAAGGATAAGCGGAAGCGAATGGATGGATGGAGGTCACTCTGCTTACTGTGACTTTCATTGCTGCAGAAACTGTACTCTTCCTCAGATCTGTGCCTCAATACACTCCTGTCTCTGAGGTCTACAGACAGTTTTTTGGACTTCATGGCTTGGTTTGTGCTCTGAAATGGACTGTCAACTATGGGACCTCATATAGACAAATGTGGGCCTTTCCACACCATGTCCAATCAACGGAATTTACCACAGGTGGACTCTAGTGGCAGATGATCAGTGGAAATGGGATGTACCTGAGCTCAGCTTTGATGATAAATGCAGTGGAAAAAAACTTCCAATGTAAAAGTCCTGTCCTGAGTTTGATTACGAAAATCCTAAAATGGCACAATGATGCAACTGCAAGACAGGGAAAGTTAAAAACAGAAGTACTTGTGCACTTGGTAAATGTGAAACTATGTGAAGTGCAAAACTCTGGTCTAGTTTGGAAATCCAAAAAAGACCTGATACATTTTTGCCAAGCTTTCCCCAGCCCTGACCATTCTTTTCCTGTCATACACTTGTTTCTTTCCTCCTGCGGTCTTTCTGATTTTTGTTCACTTAACCAGAGGTCTGCTGTGCTGTTACTTCTCCCATGCAGAACGTTTGTAGTTGTACTGTTTTATTTGCATGTAAGCTCGACGTTGTTGTGTGAACAAGTTAAATCAGCACGGAGTCTTTGACCTTAGCGAACACCTCACCTAAATTATCTTTTGTTCCTCGTCCAAATTCATTGACCTGTATACCGAACAACTCCACCAAACTCCTGTTCACCACTCTCCTGAGATGAAATTTCAGGAAGGTGTTGATCTGACATGACAGTGTTACCCCCAGGTGAACAGCCATGTCAAACCAGGTCAACATCAGATTTATACCTGGAGGGTGGTTGGGGAGGGTTCATCCCTAATAACAGTGCAAGAAGGGGCATGGTGGAGGTTTGTTGCTCATAAGTACTGACTCAGAAACATATATTGACTTATTTATGTAGTCATGCATGTGCACATATTTTCGGTTGACTTGTTTACTCTGAGATTACTTGTTTGTTGTGCACAGCAGAGGTTTTTAATCTGTCTTGTTAAAGTTGTTAACAATAACAGTTTAAGCTTAAGTTATTGTTTTTGTAGAACAACCCGCGACCTGTGAACTACCACTTCCAGCAGAACCTGGATTACTACAAAACAAAGGGAGCTGACCTGATGAACAAGACACGGTAAAATAAGGCACAGCCTTGTCTTTGAATGGACCTGACATTGCGCACACACATGGATATAAACATATGGGGCATGCATGCATACATGCATGCATCCAGGACAAAAATGCATGTTTCCAATTCAAAATTAATTGGACAAACTAAGATATTTTAAAATATAAGGAATGTTTTTAATACTTTCCAGTCAAAGACTGCCTGAAGTTTATAACCCAACCCTCACCAAATGCTGCGTTTCCTCCCTTGAGATGCTCTGCCAGGTTTTTACTGCAGTCTCCTTCAGTCGCTGCTTGTTTGTGGGTCTCCATTTAATTTTGTATTTAATAACTGAAAGGTTATTAGGTTGTGATGAGGTGACTGTCTTGGTATTCTTTAGATCATTATCCATTTGCATTGTAAAGCGCCATCTGATCAGTCATGCTGCTTTTATTTGAATCTTATCTGAGAGCATCACCCTGTGGTGAAGTTCAGACCAAAGAAAATGAAAATTTTGTCTTTGTCCAGAAAATTATGGACTCAACTGTATCACATACAATATGGGTTACATTAGTGGCCGTTGATAAAAATTGCTTTAGTTTAGTTATGTGCAAGTAATCCCAGTGAGCCAAAGGTTCAGACTGCTGTTTCAAA
>NW_005187431.1:970065-971106 GCF_000239375.1 Pundamilia nyererei
TGAGACTTCTCAGGCTAATCCCAGATTTCTGGAAGCAGGGTTTAATTTTTCTATCTTATAAAATATAAACCTCTGGATACCTTGAAGGTAGAACATTTGTTAAATAATGCTAAAAGTAGTAGTTTGGAAAATCTTCTGGTAAAGATAAGATCAGGTGAAGTGTCTCATATCCTTTTCTTTCTAGCTCTGGCTCTACAAAAGCTGCTCCACTCAACATCAACAAGGTCTCCAGCAGTCTGCTCAACTTCGGCAGGAAGCTCATTGCTCCAGCCATGTCTGGTGCGTCTATTTCACCAATCAACAGCGAGGTACACTCCTCCTCTTCCTCCTCCTCGTCCACCTCCCCGGCCTCGGCCCCTACGCCCATCTTACCACACCTGCTGGCAGATCCGTCAGCTCCGACGCAGACCCAGGGCCAGGCCCAGACTCAGCACTATCGCCTGCTCAAGTCTGAAAGCATGCCTGTCCACCTGAGCAAAGGTGAGCACAAGTAGTCAAAACAGAAATGTTCCAGATTTGTGGCAGGACAGATGTGATGACATCCTTCTTACCATCTACTAGTTGGTGTATTATGTACCCGGTGAATTACCCTTACACCCTTTTTAACACTGGTTGTTGAAGTTTGTTCAGCCTTTTGGTTTGTGTGGTTATGGCAGCATCGGCTTTGACTCTCCTGTCTGTTAGATGGCGTTTCAGGTGGAGTGTCTCAGGCCTCAGCCCAGACTCACAGTGACACACAAGGTAACTGCTGTCATGGCAACTGCTTGTGTGACATGCCCGCCCTTATTTGTCCGTGCTTTCATCACTGCCAGCCCATTTCTAAGCATCCTGCATGTTGTACGCCGTTTGCTCACCTGTCCCTGCTGTTGGTGTGCCAAATGTTACCATAAACAGACATGAGTGTGTGCTGCATGTGATTTTCAACTGTGACCACCAGAGGGAGATCACAGCTCGCTGCATCAGTGCAGATGATGGCATAGGCATCACTAGTGAGCTGCGACATCTCTCATCAGTAGTGCTAAGACTGTGTCCTTTAAAAAA
>NW_005187431.1:971145-1004661 GCF_000239375.1 Pundamilia nyererei
AAGTTTCTGTTGTTGCATCACTGTAGCTGTAAACCCCTATTTTGTGTGTGTGTGTGTGTGTGTGTGTGTGTGTGTGTGTGTGTGTGTGTGTGTGTGTGTGTGTGTGTGTGTGTCAGCTTGCTGTTTAGTCTGCAGTGACAAAGAAAAATGCAAAGAAATGGTTTATCTAATGACTCATTATAGACCAACAGATTTGCAGTCAATTAATAACTGCAAAAGTCTGTTATTAATTGATTACTTACATTTGCATTTAATTGCTGCATTAATGAGCATCATTCTCTGAGCAGCAGGGACTGCGCCTCTCCAATCAGCTCCTGCTTTGCTCTGTGGTGAGGCGCACTGCTGCAGATTTGCATTATCTAAAAACAGATGATGACATGAAAGCTAAAAACTCTAGGAAAGGAAATATAACAGACAGACTCATTAGCACTACTAGACACTTTTATTTATCTATTTATTTATTTATTTATTTATTAGATGCACTTGGGGAAAAAATCATTTATCATTTAAAACACAATGTATGTCTTTTCTGATTGTGAATTCATGAATTCACAATTTCTATATCTCATTCAGCACGGGGGGAAAAATCTGCAATTCCAGCTTCACAGTCCAGATTTCAGAGTCTTGTCTTGCACTTAGCTGTTTAATATCTTTCTAAATTACAGATATTTATGAGATTTGGCCTCCATAAATAGGGTTCTTCATAGAGTTTAAAGGAACAATAGTTTCTTTCATGTTTATTTCCTGTGCAGGTTGTTCTCCCGTAAATTCAAATAAGGTGACGTCCATAGGTTTTCAACTTCCTAGTGTTACTAATAAAAATGTCTGTCTGTGCTTCTTAGGCCAAAGCTCGAGGACGGTCAGCTCCTCTACAAGCATAGAAAGCCTCTCCGGTGGCCGTGGTCAATCCACCGCCTCCCCGCCTCTTCCCCCATCCAGAGGGAGTGATGTCAGCACTTCATCCCCGCCCCTCTCCGCCACCAAGAAGGAGTCCTTCTTTAACATCACTCGCTCGCGCTCCCACAGCAAGACTATGGGCAAGAAAGAGATGGTAAGTCTTTTTAATTTTCTCTCACAGCTTTAACCATAATCCCTTCTTTGTAGGGTTTCCTTCAGTTTCCAGTTTTCTCTGTTTGTGTTTGTGGGATCAACAGGAAGAAGACCTGGAAGCCCAAGTGTCTTTCCTGCAGGGCCAGATCAACGACCTGGAGGCCATGAGCAAATACTGTGCTAAGATGATGAACACACACATCTGTAAGTTCAGCCACACATGGTTACATGGCTTAAAAAAACAACAACATTCAGTCTAATTCCACTCGTGCGTCAGCGTCTGCTGCAGGTTATATTTTTGTCTTAAATTTGTAAATTTCTAATTTTGCTACAAATTTACTGACTATAATAATACTGTTTATGTTTTCGAATTGTAATATAGTGATAGTAATATAGTCGATTTTTGTGGCCGATCAGTGCCTGACCACTCATTGTTCCTCTAGGTAAAATCCAGGAAGTGATTCTCCAAGAACACATCGAGAAAGAGGATGAGGTCCTGGTCTCACTGGCTGGACTCAAACAGGTGACTGTGTGAGCAGATGCTATAAGTGTGTATTCATTTTTGTGATGTCCCTTTTATAATCATATTCACTAACTCATCTCTGTGGCCTCCTTCTCCCTGTCAGATTAAAGACATCCTAAAGGGAGCGCTGCGCTTCAACCAGAGCCAGCTGGAAGCTGAGGAGAATGAAGAAATCACCATTGCTGACGATCACTACACGTCCACAGCAGCAGCAGGTGAAACTGTTCTAAGCACCAGCAGCCTCCACAGTGGCCAGCAACAGCAGGCAAACATCAGGCCGAGCAGGGACTCCGAGCTGGAAGGGAGCGCGAGCATGGACGAGAAGGAGGAGGAGCAGGCCATGACACCATTTGATCAACAGGTCAGCGTTTTTCCTGTCTGCGTAAATTATTGCTCTGTACCTCTGCCAGCTGTATTGGCATCAAATACAGTTTAACGTTCACTCCATACAGGATTATGTTTCGTCGTCTGTTCTGCTGTTTGACCCTTTGATCCCAGGATTCATTCATTTTAAATCCTAATCCCTTTCATGTCTGCAAGTCTGTGTTCAGAGTGGTTTTGTATCTTTCCAGGATTATGGTGTGTCATGCTAAATCTGCTCTCCTAAGAATTATACCATTTCTGAATGATACCGCCGAGCACAGCAAGTTTATCTCAAAACACTCAGCTTTAGGCCAAGGCAAGCGTGATCTCACACTTTAGGCATTTATGCAGTTTAAAAAAAAAGATTCTTGCATGCAGGTGGCGTCTTCTCTGGGCTTGGAGGGCAAAAACTGGGACGATTACATCCTTATTTCCCAGGACGGAGACCTACACGCCGAAACTGGAGGAAGGTCTGCATCCGAGCGCACTCCTCAAATCAGACGGGGGCGTGGCATGGTGCGGATGGAGCCTGAGGGTGCGGCTGGAACTTTCCAAGATCCCCTAATGGCAGGCACCACCTCAGGTTCCTCCAGCCCAGATGAAGGCTCCACCCACAGCAAGGACTCTGACTTTACCATCGTTAACCCGAACGACCTGTGAACGTGTTAAATCACCGCCCTATTCCTTCACCTATACCCGTTCTGGTTCATATCCATTCAGCGGGGTTTGATCAGAGAAAAGTGACCTGGAATTGGTGAGGGGACTTTAGGTCAATGGTGGAGTGCCACTGAAACTGCTCTCAACATAGAAATTGAACACCTGGACTGTGACACTTGTGTCACAAATGCCCGATACTCTCTCTTTAATCTGTGCCACTTCAGTCCTGTCTGAGCTGATGCTGTATGCTGTCTCATCTCCTTATTATGCTGGGCCTTTTTAGTGGGTACAATCTAACCTCATCCGTCACTCATGATGATTTGTAGTTCCCTGCTCTACAGAGAGAGGGCGCCATTGAACTGCTTACCCTGTCACTACAAGATGATTCTAAAGAGTTGGACCTGAAACTGCAGTTTACCTTCAGGAGGGGACTCCTTTTCTCTTACTGTAATGATTGAGAGTGTGGTGCTGTTGTTCCTCGTGAATGTGGAGCTCTGGCCACACCTCTGCCTGTGTTCTGTCTGCGTGTATGCCTCTAAAGAGGAAGCGCTCTGCCCTGATACTCGAAGGAAAGAAGGATGGTGTTGTCCTGTCACTTGTTGAGGGCAGCTTCCTCCCCCCCCCCCCCCCCCCCATAAACCAGTGCCTCTGACCGTTATTCTTCTCAGCCAAACAAAACCTAACTCTGTGATCTTTTTTTTTTCTTTTTTTTCTTTTCTTTTTTTATTTAAGAAAACTCTTTTAACAAAAATGGTTTTGTTTTTATTTTTAACCCTTTAGTGCTTTAATTTCCCTGGTGTATATGATTAAATTATGGAATAAATCTCCTTTACCTTTGTTTTAAAATTGATTCCAATATGGACAATTCAGTGTCTGTTATCTTTGCTCACGTTACAGGTAAGTTGTTCTCGTGTT
Source organism: Pundamilia nyererei (assembly GCF_000239375.1). Taxonomy (NCBI): domain Eukaryota; kingdom Metazoa; phylum Chordata; class Actinopteri; order Cichliformes; family Cichlidae; genus Pundamilia; species Pundamilia nyererei. The sequence continues at coordinate 974,654 of NW_005187431.1, forward strand.
CTGTGGCAAAATTACGCAAAGCAGCACACAAAGAATGTTCCTCTATAGCTGCCTATTCAGCCTAATTAACTCTAGACCAATAAAACTACATTGCTCTTGCTAAAACGCTGAACTTCTAGTGTCTTCTTTGGATTACTTGCTCTCAAGACTTTGAGTTAACACATTGTCCTGATTGGATAGCAGCAGTAAAAAGCAGACAGGAAGTGTGGGTAAATGGAGTAGGAGCATAACAACTGAACCATGGATTCGCAGCTAATGGTATTATTACGTATGCTGTGTACTTTGAGCAAATTTTGCAGAGATATCAGTCTTTGTGGTTTATTTAAAAGCTATTCTGGGGTTTTGGTTAAATAATGGTCTTCATCTCCAGATATTATTCATTGTTGCGAGGAGCTGCTACAGATGTTTTGGATGTTTATAACGTATTTAACTGCAAAGCCATCCATACTTATAGGCTTACCCATGCTGCTGCTGTATTTCAGTGAAACTGAGAGATGATTATGTCCAGGACAGTAAAAACTTGGATCTCATGCAAATAAAATGTGCATTTATATGTACAAACACTTACTATGTTCACATTTACAACTGCTTGTTAATGCAAATATGTAATCAGCCAGTCACATAGCAACAACTCAATGTGTTTAGGCTCATAAAGTTGGTCAAAATGACCTGCTGGAGTTCAAACCAAGCCTCTGAGTGGACAAGAAAGGTGATTTGAGTTTGAACAGTTGTGTCAGATGAGCTGATCTGAGTGTTTCCAAAAACTGCTGAGCTGCTGGGATTTTTCCTGCACAGCCATCTCTACACTGAAAAAGGGGGAAATATCCAATTAACAGCAGTTTGGGCAAAAAATTGTTGATACCAGCCGTCAGAGGAGAATAGTCAGACTGCTTCGAAATCAACAACAACTCAAATGACTATTTATTACAACCACGGCAATTTTTAAATGCAAGACACATTGAAGGAAAGAGAAGCTACTTCTGTTCTCCAGTCAGAGTAGAAAATTGGAAAAATATTGCCTGGTCTGATGCCATGATTCCTACTGCAAGATGGTAGAGAGAGAATTTGCCATAAGTGACATGAAAGCATTGGTTCATCCTTCTTATTATCAATGGTTCAGGCTAGTGATGATGTAATGGTGAGGCTGATCTTGGCACAGTTTGAGCCCTTTAGTACCAGTTCAGCATCATTTAAACCCCAGACTATTACCTGACTATTGTTGCTGACACAGCTATCCCTTTATGACTACAGTGTGGGCATGCTTCCAGAAGGATTACATGCCATGTCACAAAACTAATCAAACTAGTTTCTTGAGCATGACAAAGAGTTCAATGTACTCAAATGGCCTCCAGTCAGCAGCTCTCAATCCAATAGAGCACCTTTGGGATATATTGTAATGGGAGAGTCACATAATGAATGTTCAGCTTATAAATCTGCAGAAACTGATATCAATGAAGCAAAATCTCAGCCAGTATGCTTGCAAGGTGTACCTAATAAAGTGGTCATTGGTGCATGTTTTAATGGTTGGAAATAGTCATTAATTGTGACCTTTCAACCGCGATGCACCGAAGCTTTATATGGAAGCTGTAATTAGTTTTTTTTCCACTGCTCATCGCAGCAGCATCACAGGTCTGCTTCCCCAGCTGTCATCGCAGCGCTCCTCTTGCTTGTGTCATGCGTCACTATAGCTGAAAGCTCCATCAAGTCTTGCAGAAAAACAGAGGCATGCGCACAAGTCATTTAAAAACTAGTTTATTTTCATCCTGGCTGCTGAGGAAGGTAATCGTGAACTGACCTTTTACAGAACTGCTCGAGCCTCATTTATCTACACCAATAATATGTATCTGGAATGTTTTCATTCAGGATCAATAACTTATGTAAAATATTCTTTGCAGTAAAAGGATAGAATTACTTAATAAAATACTGTACAGCGTTTTAAAACACAAACATAACAGTATTAGTTCCCTCTAACCACATATTTACACTTCTGGAATTGATCGTTTTGGTAGGTAACACCGGGTTCATTAGCACAAGCCTTTTTTTTTTCTTTTCTTTTTTTTTCTAATGTAAATACAAAAATATAGAATACTGTATGTAAGACCGTAGTAAGATGGCAAAGTGGTGGATTTTTAGTAAGACAAAGGACCTCAAGTTAATTGAATCGAAGTTGAGTGAAGAGCAGCGACTGGGGACCAAAAGACAGGTAATCAAAATCTAGAGAGACAAAAAGAGACTGCGTTGGTCCACAAGTAACGACAGAAGACCTCAAACATCCACACATCCTTTGACAAACTGTTTCTTTTAACTCACACGCAAGCTGTCTTACACACCAATCTGAATTTAATCACTGTGGAGTAAAAGTCACCATTTTTTTTCAAAAAGGTTTTGTCTTCTGGTTTCAATCATCCCCTGACCTCAGAAAACATTGCACATAACAAGTGAACATTAAACATTTGGCTTATTTACAGTTTAATACAGTACAAACCGCTCAACCTTGGCTTCAGTAACTACATTCATCTCGGCAGCTTCGCATTTCATTAGTCTTCCCTTGGCTGTGCGCCGCCTTCTCTGGCTCGAAGGTTCAGTAACAGGTGAGCTTACAGTGGCTGCGTTTTGAAGACTTGCATTCATCAGTTCTCCTGTTTCTCTTTCTTAATATCTGTTACTCTCTGTAATGCCTACAAAACACTTTGATAGCTTGCCCACTCTGGGAGACTAAGACAGTGTCTCTCTCTCCCTCTCACTCACACAGACACACACAGAAGTGAAAAGAGTTTTTCACAGCAGCTAGGTGCCCTCTTTTTTTTTTTTCTACTTGCTATGCCGACTGTCCTCTAGTACTCATTGCAAGTTTTTCATTGTGGCCTCTGCGTGTTTGGGAGCTTGCCCGTCTTAATCCGGCTCTCTCCTTGGTGAGGTTTCCAGCCAGAGCAGCATCACGGACCTGCTTCATGTTCTCCAGGACTTCAGCCTTGGCGTGTTTCAGCAGGTCAGCCTGGCCCTGGGTGTCAGGAAAGATGGGGAACACAAAAATCAGGAGGCAGGGGTTACAAAGAACAAGGGTGAGGGCAGGGAGGTTGAAAGAACAAAGTATGAGCAACCAGCCAGAGGCTGAAACATGTTCTGATACTCTGCCCCGATTGGCTGTTGGGCTTTTTCAGCGTGCATGAGTGTATAACTGACCTTAAGGATGGTGATGTTCCAGCTGAAACGCTCAACTGCTCTGCTGACCTTGGAACCTTTCAGCCCCTCTTTCGTACCCAGGCTTTGCAGTTTTTCGTGAAACTCCATGGCTAGAACGAAAAAGCAAAGAACCACAGCAGATCAGACTTCCATTTAAGTCCAATCTCGTACATTTAAATTTAATTTAAAAAAAATTTTTTTTAAAAAGAAGTATATCATCCTTTACAGGAACATGGTGCACTTTTCTCCAAGGCAATCAACATGGCTAACAGGCCATACTAACATGACAACACCTGCTAAACATCTGCACAGTGCCACTGTTGTGAGCATGTTAGCATTTATTTCAAATTACTTCCGTGCCTCAATCTATACTCTCATTATGAAAATAAAAACAAAAATGAATCATGTTAAATAAAATTGTTTTTTTTCCTCCAAGTAAACAACATAATTATCACTGACGCAGTAGCCTTCAGGTCTCCTACTTCCACACAGAGCTGTGTCCAATATGAGAACATTTCATCTGACCTTACTCTGACTTTCTAAGGATGTCATACATAATTTAGCTTACAAACAGAGACAAGCTCTTTTTTCCCCCACATCATTTGCCCCCCCCAAAAAAATAAAATAAAATAAAATAATGCCCCATCACACCACTTTTTGTTAAGTCATACAGCGAAAGAGTGGAGCAAAATCTACCAGGAACACTGAGATAATCATGCTAGGGATGTGCTGGGCATGTCTCGAGTACTAAAGCTTACCTGCTTCACAATCTGACTAAGAGGAAAAAACTGGAATTACACGATTACTACGATTGAATGTCGTAGTGACCTTTTATATTAGATGCCAGCTCTATCCTTTCAAACATCCATCCGTTCAGTTTCTTTAAACCTTCATTATTATTCATTTGGGGGTTATTGAGGGGCTGGAGTCTATCCCAGCTGGGACAATATTGATCATGGCAGATAGTTGCCCCTCCCTGAGCCTGGCCCTGCTGGAGGTTTCTTCCTGTTAAAAGGGAGTTTTTTCTTCCTATTTTCACCAAGTGCTTGGTCACAATGGGTTGTCTGGCTGTTGGGGTTTTCCCTGTATTACTGGAGGGTTTTTACCTCACAATATAAAAGCGCCTTGAGGCGACTGCTGCTGTGATTTGGTGCTATATGAATGTAGCTGAATTTTGGTTAAGATAATCTTTGGTCCACAGCTCGCACACGTTGCTGGCCGGGTTTTATCTTTCCAAAGTGACTGCTGCAGTCAGTTGCTTTGTGTGCTGCAAATTCAGAACTGTAAAAGTATGAGTCTAAACATCAAGCTTGCTTGAGTGCACCCTGCCTTTCTCTGATGGTTTTTTTTCCCCCTCTCTGACACTTGCAGCTACATTTTAACTTGTACTGCATATTTAGCTTCTCACATCACCTCTGCTCGGCTGTCCCCACATTCAATGTTCATATCTGCCCAATGATCTTTGTGCTCTGGGTCAATCAGTGAGTTTCAATATTACATCTGCATAAGCTTAAGCCCCAGAAGATTCTACGCTCACCTTTGGATCGCATTAAGGAGGTCTATTTGACCAACTCTGTCTCTGTTCAGTCAGTAAATACTGATGGCCATTTTTCATTATTCTCAAGCCTGGAGTCTTCTTCCAGGCTTCTTAAGCCTGGAGTTGATGACGTTTTTTTGTACTTTTTTAACAAACCAAATTCTAGAAGACACAGGTGGAGGATGTGTACCTGTGTAATCTTCAAACTTTTGGGGGAAATTAAGTCACATCATACACAATAGCCGATTACAAAATGAAACTGCCAGGCGTCTGAGAGACTTGAGAGAGAAAGACGCAGAGAAATTAAGACAGCGTCACAGAAGTCAGGCCGGCAGCTAGTTAGCCTGTGTGCAATGAGTTGTGTTCCTGGCTTCCTCTGGCCGCTCCGGGCCACTGTCCCACTGTTACCATGGAAACCCGGAAGTGGGTTAACATGGGGCACACATCAGTGTGAGCTATCAACAAGAACCCAGACGTTAGACATGCCAAAATGTGGACCACACACACACGCAGAAGAGTGAACAGATTGGGTGCTAGTCTATTTCACCCATCCCTGACACATGATTCTTCCCGGTCAATAAACGTCTGCAAACATGGACACGCACCTGCACACACATACGCTGTCACTGCTCTACATTCACACACACCTACATAAGTTGCCTGAATAATAACCTTTACTGCGTGGTTGCTAGGCAACTCAAAGCCTACGTGCCACTGTAGTGTGCGTGTGCGACTGTGTGTCTATTTCCCTGTGAAATCAAGCGAAGTCGAGGCTGGGGAGGGGGGTATTTTTCAAGCCAATATTGTTCAGTGTGTGCATACACAGGCAAACAACACTCCCAGATACAGGGTCTTGACCCAGAGATAAAATAGCCTTCAGGGCCAGCCAATCAGCATGTGACAGGTATTTGTCATCGTCACTTTATGTCCTCAGCCTGAACCGTGAAGCAACTGAGATGGAAATGATCCGACTTCCAGCAGAGATCTCGTCAAGAAACGACCGGGCTGTGAGCATCTGATGAAGTGTAAAATCTATACTTCCAGATGCCACACAGAGGCCAGCGCCCTGAGGGAAAAGCAGCTGATCATCTGGGGTTAATGACGGACAAGTTCTCCCAAAATTAGAAAAAAAAGTGGGTATGACTCTATATCCCTTGATGGCGTTTTTCATCTGTGACCGACCTCTCCATACTGGAGGAACAAACTGTACTCCTCCAAATGTTATGCTCCCGCAATTAAGATAATTTTACTACCTAACAACCAATTTAAAGAGGCCCTCAAAGAAGGAAAAATGTTGCTGTTCTCCAATAGTCTTTTTTTCCTGACCCGTTTCTCCTGTCGCCACCCTCTCAGAAGAAATAAGGAGTGAGAGAATAAGTCCAGGACGAATGATCCTGTCCAGTTTGAAGACGGAAAGGAGAAACACAAGAAGAGCAGGTGATAAGACGCGCAAAGCTAGGACTACTGTGTGCAGGCTTCCCTATGAGCCAATCAAACTTTCTTCTGGATTATGCTGTTGTCTTGAGAACTTATTATTTCACACAAAGAAACATCAATGCAGGGAAAGGAGAAAAAAAAAGTGCCTTTTAAAATCTTAAACTGGGATCAGGATGAGATGAGAGGAAGGTTATTTCTCACAAGCAGAAGTTTTATTGACGATTGATGATTACTGAGATGGGATGGAAAACAAAAAGATAAAAACGATCCATGTCTGGGCTTTACACAAGCATCTGCTTAGAGTCAACCTTTTTCTGTCCTTTGTTTAGATTTTTCATTTAGTTTTTAATCCCATTCATTTGAGCAGGCAAGCCTTGCAGATTCATTTTACTGCTGGATTTGGGGCGATCGTGGCTCAAGAGTTTGCAGTTCGTCTCGTAATTGGAAGGTTGCCGGTTCGAGCCCCGGCTTGGACAGTCTCGGTGGTTGTGTCCTTGGGTAAGACACTTCACCGGTTGCCTACTGGTGTCCAGCAGCCTCGCCTCTGTCACTGCGCCCAGGGCAGCTGTGGCTACAATGTAGCTTGCCATCACCAGTGTGTGAATGTGTGTGTGAATGGGTGGATGACTGAATGTGTAAAGCGCTTTGGGGTCCTTAGGGACTAGTAAAGCGCTATACAAATACAGGCCATTTACCATTTACACACATCCGAGAGAGACTAGAATTATATGTGAGGTGTTCACAGCAGCATAAATTGACAGTGCATTTGAATCAGTGATGGAGCATCATCTCTGACAGATGTGAAAATTAACACCCACAAGAATCTTGCTTTCGCTTTTTCTTTGAGGTTTAACTTCTCACCTCGCTGCCTGTGCACTTCAGGGTGTGACAGAAGTGAAACTAGTGTAGCTCGTGAGCAGGAACAGCAGCAAAGCAACAGCTTTTGAGGCTGGTGTTATAATAGTTTCACACTTAACAAAATGTAAGTTACAAAGCATCTAATATACATGTATACCACTAGTGACAGCTGAGAATTCCCCTCCCCAGCACACCCTTAAACTGGAGTGGATTTCCTTTCTTCTCCCTTGGTGTTCTTGTCTCCCTCCCAGCATTCCTTCTAGCCATCCATCTCTCCCATTCATCTTCCCACGGCTTTTGTAACGGCTGATGCAACTTCCAGCCAAGTATCTCTGTCACCAATCATCCCGTGCCCCCCCAAGTGACTGGTTTATGCCTTCTCGCTGCCAACTCCCTCTTCCCAGGCTTAGAGGTGGACCTCCGCCTTTGGGATCACTTGATCACCAGATTTCCTTTGTACACAGGAAGAGCTTTGCTCACAAGATCAGGCCTAAGGCTCTGCAGCAGCTCTTTATCAGATGAGTGCAGAAAACACACACTTTAGGGATCTCTCGGCACAGAGTGGCCATCGCTGTACTCGTAACTGCGAAAAAACAGATGAATATGTCAAATGCAGTTTGATCGCAGAGTCGAGCAGCGGCCCCGAAAACAGGAAAATAAAGTCCAATGGAGGATGTGATGAGTTGTCTGGGAGCAGAGTGGAGGAGTCTGCAAAGTTGTAAACAACATTCATCTCAGTCAAATACTTTGTCTCTCCACTGGAGTGGCCCCAGCTGAACCATCATCTTTCTCTCCGAATATCATTTGACTTGGAGTTTAACTGGAGTCCTCCCTTGTGTGTGTTTTTTTTTCTATTCATATTTTGCTCAAGGGTGGCATTGTGGCATTGGAAAAGCCAACAATTTTTTGCATCATTTCAAACTGCAACATTCTTACAAAGCTTATGGACGCTTTAATATTTAATGTGTACTAAGAGTTCTTTAGAAGGGAAAACAAAAGTGAGACATTTGTAAGCGCAGCTTGTGAAATTCACCGCCTTCAGATTCATACATATATACTGTGAATGTTTATCACTTTTTTCCCCCCCCTTTGCACCAAACCGGTTAACATGTCTAAATGTCAGTCAAGCTGTTTCCTGGGTGACAGCCAGACACTAAAACAGGGTGATGAACGTGATGTGCGTAATGTGTTGTGTGCAGCAATGTGTTTGAGGGGGTTGTTTATGGCCTCTATGACAACAGTCTGGCTAACTAAAGTCAGATGACCAGAGGGATACTGCTGAAGTAAACAAACCTCTGCCAAAGATCACAGAAATGATATCGGCAGGTCAGATTTCATGCCCTTCACTTAACAGACAGATGGGTGATGGATGATGGGAGTTGCACCAATTTAAAATCTCCTCCAGCCAAAATATACACACAAACTGAGCCAGTATAAAGCCTCATCTAACCTTGTCTAACAGCGGTGATAAGACAGATAAAATATAGTGGGAGAGGAAAGGAAGGGAGCTGACGGTAATCAGCCACTGCAGCCATCTATATAGCACTGCTAAAGAGGCTGTGTGGGAGTATGCTAGAAATATGGAGATAGATTGGTTTATACTCATTACACGCACTCTAGATAGGAGAATCTCATTTAAACGCACACACGCCTACACACCTGTTGTCTGTATATGCAGGATCTTGTCGTGGATTCCATCTGAGAGCTCCATCACTGCTCTGCTCGCCTGGACCATCTGCAGACAGGGAAGCATCAACATGATTCACATTAAAGAGCATGAAGGAGAAGAAATCACAGAGTTTAACTTTGAAGAAATGTATCTAATCTGATGAAGAGGAATATAGTGCACAGCACTGTGCAAAAGTGTTGAGCCACCACTCAGATCTTTAAGTCCTTTAAGATCTTTAAGGACTTTCAAGTCCTCTTGAATAATAGTTCTCCGGATTTTCTTGGATTTTAGATGCTTTTTCATCCATTTTCAGAGGAATGTTTGCTCGTTTGTTAATTCATTTACTTAATCTACTGACCAAGAATTATTGCATTAAGCATCTAACTCAAGGGATGAACCTTGTATCTTTGCAACAACAAGATGATTCCCAAAAAGTGATTAGCCAAAAACTTTTCTCTGAGCATGCTCTGCAGTGTGTCCTTAAAAACTGTTAAGAGACTTTGAGAAATTGAGGGCAAACAATGAACTGGCTTAAAGAAATATGAAAAAAAAAAAAAATCCAGCCCATCTGCTGTTCTCTGATAGGATGGCTGTCAAGAAGCCATTTTTACAGAAGGGAAACAGGGAGAAAAGGCTGAGGTATGCCAAAACACAGCGGAGGCTCAGTCATGGTTTGGGTCTGCATTTCAATAAGTGGTGTTAGACATCTTGTCAAAACTGATGGAGTTATAAACACAAAAGTATTGCTCCACCATGCAATACAGTCTGGAAAGAGTTGATTGTCATTCTGAAAAAGGAAACCGTTGCCAATCATCCCAAACACACTGCCAATACAGCAAAAGCATACCTGGATTTAAAAAAAAACAAAAAACAAACAAACAAACAAACAAAACACATAATGGAAGGCTATCGGTCAAGGATTAGCCTCCCCAGACCTCAACATTATTGAATCAGTGTGGGATCATCTTGACAGAGAACAAAACAAGAAGGCAGCCAACATCCATATAAGAGCTTTGAATGTGTCAAGAAACCTGGAGAACTATTCCTGAAGATTACTTAAAGTAATGACAGGAAAACTTACCTAAGAGAGGTCAGACTGTGTTGAAGAATAAAGTTGGACATAATACATTTTGACTTTCAAGCACATTATAATCATGGCCAGATATCATGATTATATATTTCTCATTTTCCCAGCAAAATTTAAAGAAATGAGGGCTGACTCAAAACTTCGCCACAGTACCGTCTGTACATACCACACTGTGCACTTCAACTTAAAGAATGTAGTAATAACAATAACAACAACAATAATAACGTGTTGTTCCCACATTTAATGGATGACTGGAAATTGACAGGTGCATGCAAATAAAGTCATCCCCAGACTAATATGGCAGCTCTTTGAACATGACCACACAAACACAAAGACAGATAAAACAAGTCGCTTCTTCCTGATCAACTCTCACAAACCCTTACAGGATCTGACCCTCACGATGTGCGGGGGGGGGGAAAAAAATGCTATTCAACAAATACGGGATTAACCACACAACATTACTGTGACCAGATCTCGTTCAGCAATACAAACAGACAGAGACACACACACACAGATTCATTCATTCAAACTTTGATGTCTCTGTTGTTTACCGCTCTCGGCAGGCACCAGAATTGAGGTGTGGAATCCATTTATGTGAACAACATTCAAATCTATGCAAATAGTATTCAGCAACAGCGGGAGCTTTTTCAACTCTGATCTGCTCGGCTGGAAACAAGTGTGGCTAATCGCACGCACACGCACGCACACGCACGCACGCTTACATCTTAATTCACAAATAGACAGCCTGTGTCTGTGCAGAGGCTAGATGCATAGCATTGACAAGCTGTAGTTAAATTAAGGGGTTACAAATCATTCTGCTAAACATTAATCATGACTCAATAAGAAGAAACCCTTTCATTTTTCTCCATGACAGCAAGTCTCTTTTTCTCATTCACACTTGCGCAGCCTCATTTCATATACTCTCCCGATAGCGCTGCTAACTTTGCAATTCATACCGACTGTCCATCATCCTGCCCGAGAGATTCCCGGGATACATCTAATATGAAACGGGAACAAGTGCACTTTGAGCAAATATCAATTTCAAGAAATAATGTTGCAGGCAGGCAGATGGTGGAAGGAAAAAGAAAGAAAAAAAAAAAACAGAGGCGTAGCGTTCTTCACCACAGCAACACTTTAACACTGCAACACAGGCAAAGCAGTCCACTGAATGCTAGCCCACAGATGTACAAAACCCACTTATGCTGGACAGCCACATTCACAAAGAGACACCAGAGGGACCAAGAGAACGCAGTAACTGCAAGAGATTAATCAGTGATAGAGGAAATATGGAGGACATTGAAAGATGGCGGCAAAAACCAAAGGGAAAATTATTGAAAGTGTTATATAAAAGCGAGGATGGAAAGAAAGACTCATCCTTTCAGTTACGACACAGGAAAACCCACTCGAACACACCAACTCACCCTGCCTCATTGACTGAATGAAGAGTTAACTTGCAGACCAATTGACCCTGCTTGGTTTTTTGTTTTTTTTTCCTCCTCTCATTGTGTTAGTTTCCACGGGGGAAGTTCTTCTTCAGTGACTGGATTTATTTTTAGACGCCGTTACATAAATTCAGTCAGTTAAACCACTTGGTGAATGAAACTCTGCAGTTCGTTTTAGATGGAAACACAAAGTAGATTTAGGTCAAGGTGAGGATGTCGCCAGCGTGTTTATGAGACTTGAACAAATGGGGATGTTGCCCGCTACATAACAATGAAAAGCTCATGTCGGGTTTCAGAAACTATTGGCTAAAAAGGAAGCTTTTGTTTGGGAGGGGAGCTTTCATTGTCAAGCCAAGCGGTTGGGGGATGACTGATACGTTGCCTTTGTTTGGTCTTTCCTTCCTTTTGATGAATTTCAGATTTATGAGTCACATAGAGCCCTTTATCTGGTGCGAAAACATACAGAATATTAACTGTCAGGTCTCTTCCTTTCTCACCATCTCATAAGTAGAGACAACCCGGCGGAGGACATCAGGCAAAGACCCCTGGGGCTCCAGGGTGGGGTACTGGTCCCGCAGGTCAAACAGTAGTAAAGGCATCCCCTCTGGTTCTGAAACTCTAGAGCTCAGAGCCAGTATGCACTGCATGAGGTTAGCCACAGCCGACACCCCACACAGCTCCCTGAACACTGCTACTGAGTTCTGTTTAAAAGAAAGAAAGAAAAAAAGCAGGAAGGACATGTTTAATCAGTAGCTAAATAAGAATACACGATCTTCTCCTATTCACTGTCCTAATTGGATGAAAAAAAAACAAAAAACAGAGGCACTGAATTGCGTGGAAAAAAAAAAAGACAAGAAAACTAGTGAAATCTCTCCTATACTCTGCGACACAAGTCTGCGACTTGATTTCGTTTCATTCTCTGTCACACACATGCACACCCTACACCCCAAATCCTGCAACAGAGCTGTTTGTATTTGATTGCGCTCCTGCTGCTGTGCTGTGGCAGTAGTTCAGAGTGAAATGGAAGCAATCAAGAGATGTGGATGGCCAACAGTCTCATACACATTCACAGAACATGTAATTACTGTTTGGCATAGGGTAACAAAAGGACCCACAGACAAAACTGCCGCTTGGTTCATAAAGGTTAATTCGACCATTAATGAAAGACAATGAAGCTTCTGTGCAAGTTCAACACATTCCCGGGCATTTGGGTTAATAATTTCCTTGCCTGCTTTCTGGGAGCTAATCAGCCTCTGTCCCTGCTGATATAAACCTGAGTGCTCTTCTTTCATTTATCTCGACCTCACCCTGTTCACTCAGAGATCCTCATCCAAGTCTCCAACCTGCTTCAGCTCAACCATGTTGGGACTCTGCCACGTAGTTTCAAGGTTTAAGGTTAACCTCTATTAATAGTTTACAGAGGCTGATAGTTTATTAATCCAACACTCAACTTATAATAAAATTAATTCAACTCTTTCGGTGACCTCGTCACTTGTCCCTCTGCATCGTCAGTCTTCAGCTCTGTTTATCACCTATGTAAGCTTCTTTAGTGCAATGTCAGTTGATATATTTATATCAATATACAGTGTCTTCTTCACTCACTGCTTTGTACTCTCTGTTTTGCATTTAATTATTAGTTATTATTCTCGGACTCTCTTCCACAGCGTGTCTTTTATCCCATCTTCGTTCATTCACCCCCAACCGATCATGGCAACTGCCTCTCTCTGAGCCTGGTTCTTCCAAGGGTTTCTTTCAGTCAACAGGGAGTTTTTCCTTCCTGCTATCACCAAGTGCTTGCTCATAGCGGCTTGTTTGTTGGGATTTTCTCTGGGGTTTTTACCTTACAGTATAAAGCGCCTTAAGGCGACTGTTATCGTTGTTACTTGGCACTATGAAAAATAAATAAATAGAATAAAAATGGGACTGAAGTGAAATATGGATCAACTTATATCTATTAATCTTTAACTGTAATTTAATTTCCTCATGAAAAATACATCAATTTAGTCCTAAGGAATTCCCATGGTTAAAATGCAGAAATCTGCAGGTAAAATAAACAAGTTTACAAATCGGCAGAAAAAAAAAAAAAAGCCAACTTTACTTTGTATAGTTAGTTTCCTCCACCACAGCTGGGAGATGCATTTCTCAACAGCAACAGTGCGTAAGATCTTACCACTAGATGTCAACTGATTTCTGTTTTCTTACCCCTCTCAATTCATGTGCTTAATCCTAGCTATGGTGGCTGCTTTAGGACAAATAACTCTGGACACCGTTCACTCGTAGTGAGTGTAGGCTGTCAGTTTGCAATAACAATAACAGCGATATTCAGGTGAGTTGTTGAGGATATCAAACCCTTAGACTCCGATAGCTGCTGCCTCTGCAAGCTGCAATGGCTCTAACATTGATGGACTTGGACACTTAGCGAATAAACACTCATATGATTGACTCATATGTACTCAAACTGTTTATTAGAGACAGCCTAACATTAGCTGGCATAATGTTAGAGTATAACCAGCTGTTGTTTAGCTAATCCAGAGAGGACAGGGCAGCATGTCTAATCTGCTGACAGTAAGTAATCGTGACAATATCGGGAATCAATTAGCATGTTTAGGTACGTTTTCATGTGCTAGAGGCCTGACTAGGAGGAGGAAGGAGTGAGGAATGAGGAGGAAGGGGATGACATTTTATTAAGATTCTGATTCCTGTGTTTTCGGTTCTATGTTGAAAGACCAAATATCATGAAAATGGCCCAAAAAACACTAAAGCTGATCCCAAACTAAATGGTGACATTGTGCTGGCTGTGTCCAGTAATAGTTTTCCTCACCTGCATGTTTCCCCTCAGATCGGTGGCTTCTCTCAGCAGAGGAGCAGCCATTTTGAAAACTTCATCCACTGCTCGAATTCCCAAGTCCCTCAGAGCTGTATAGTCCCTCCCCTTTCGGGCCTTGCGTACTGACAGACCCCTTTTGTGAGGTTTTCCTCCACCTCTGCGATTGGTAAGGGCCACGTGCACGAACAGCTTGGCGTGTGGGAGTTCCTCTCCTGTCAGAGACTGCAGGGGTACATGTCGGTAACCAGGCTGGAGGCACTCCAGAGGTATGGTATACTGACCTGTTGTGGTGGAGAAATCACATACGCATTGATTTCATGGTTGCTACACAGGAGCTGTGGGGCTCATAAATAAGTATAAAACTTGTGCGTACTGACCTATGAATTCATCCCCAATAAAGTCATCATCCAGCACCACAAAGCGAACCATAGCAAGCTCAGGCAGGTTGATCTGGAACTCAAAGCTCTCATCGAAGATTGGGTTGTCTCCATTCTGGCTCACAGTCCTAGTGCGGCGCTCTGTGCAGTCGGCTGGGATGCCATGGATCTCCACATATACATATGGGTCCACCACGTCCCCTTTAGCCCCAGAACCTTTGGGCTTTGGCAGATTCTGGCCGCTAATGACCTGCAAGCGAAAGGTAGATCATTTCATTAACTGTTTCAGTCATTATAAACTTCTTGTTTATAATAAACTAGTTAAGCTAGATTATATGACTTTGCTTGGAAGTAAAAGTAGAAGCATGCACTGTCCAACTTAATCCAAAGGTTCAGATGTTTAAATAAGCTTTGCTAGACTGATGGCTTTTTTAATGCAATGTATGCCATTCTGTCATGTTATGGGGTTCTATTGTTACCCAACGGAATGAGGGCAAAACTTCAAAGGACAAAGTTCTAATAATAATAATTATTACTGCAATGTCAAACATTATAAGAGAATTTTTAGAAAACTTAAACTGCAGTCTACACACTATTCCTGCACACCTTCACGTGGAGCAGCTGCGGAGACACACCAGGCACCGTGTCTCTGGTGTCAGCGCTGAAGTAAGACACCTCCTGCCGCATGATGGCCGGACGCAGAACGTAACCGCAGTTCCCATTCTGCCGGAACCAGGCTGTGTTTAGGTCCATCATCAGTCCTGCTGTCTGAAAATTCATTGACACCATCTGGCAACCGCACTTCCACAGGTCCTGGGGGTTCATGTTGCTCGAGTCAATACGCATAGGGTTGGGGTACACCCGTGACAAGAAGTGCTTGTTGTGGTTGACAAAGTCCCTGGGGTTCTCGCTAGCAAGACGCACTGCTAAAGACTCGTGAAAAGAGCACACCTCCCAAGGTTTTTGGCTTTTGGACGAGGTTGGAAAGTCAATAAAGGTGACAGACTGGCAAAGATTTACTAAGTCCGAGAGCTCCTTCAACAGTTGGAAACGTTTGGGGGGAACGCTCGAAGGACTAGACGTGACAACGATTTTCTGCACAGTGTCCTTCTCACTTCCTCCAGGCGCTGCCCCTCCACTATTAACTGCCTTTATCTTCTGGCACATCTCTGCTCCTTCATCCTCCTCACTTACCTCGCCATCTTCCCCATCAGAACTCGGCACTAGCTTTTTACCCTTTAATAGTATTCGATGTCTTAGGGCATGTGGGGATGGAAGGTATGAAGCCTCTTCATCTGGAGGATCTGTGTACAGCTTCTCCCCTAAAATCCTCATGAGATGCTGCCACATCACTTTCTGCTGTCGAAGCGAACAGTGGTTTTCAACACACAGAATTAACGGGTACTCCGATGCTGCGAAGGCAAACCTTCTGATTGCTTCTAACACACAGTGCAGCAACAGCGGCGGGGAGAGGCTGTGGCCAGTACACACTAGCGGCTCCTCATCTGCACCATCCCAAACATCTAACTCCACGCACCGGCAGCCCATTTTGAGGGCACGAATGTAGCCGGAGATATCCGAGGGGCCTCGAAACTGGTCTTCGATGAGGTAGGTGTTGTGGGACGAGTTGATATAATAGTGAGACAAAGGCTGAGTCATGTCCTGGCATATGATGCTATGCTCTTGGTCAAAGAGGTGGCACTCCGCCGAAGTGAGGTAGCTGGTGAAGCCGTCCAATGACAGGTATCCCTGCTCCCGCCCCTTCTCCGATGGCTCATGAGCCTGGATGAGTTTCAGGCTGGTTTCCTCACTCACCTAGAGGGCAAGAAGAGTAAACAGACATTAGATAGACTAGGATTATATTTGTCCTGAATTTTCTGTGTGATTAAGCTAAGTTACCCACTTGAGCCATGCCCTGCTCAGCCTCAATGAACCTCATCAGGTCTTTGGTGTCCAGGAACTCTTTGTTACTGGAGAACTGCACCAGGAGAAAATAGATCTCAGGACGTGTGCAAAAGTCGTGGAAGACCTCAACGAACTCCTGCTTGGTGACCCGCTCATTTCTTGCCGTTAGCTTTTTGTTTTCGCTGTAGTCTTCAAGTCCAGATCCGTTATCTATCGTAAGCTCGCACATCCTCTCTCTGAGTCTTTGAAGCTCCTTAAACCTGTGCTCCACTTTGCCACTGTTCACCCCGGGGTTCACGCCTTGTATTAGCTTTATAGCCAATTCCAAATGAATCCCTTCTGTCGCGTCTCCCCGTGTGTCCTGGTTAGCAGCAGAGGAGAACAACTGCTCCAGCCAGCCAAGACGAAGACTGTTCTGACTGCTAGCAAGCATGTCGAGGGTATGTTTCCCATACTGCATCAGATACCTAAAGACAGAAAAATGTAGAAGCACTTAAAAAAAGACAAAAAAGACTCAGCTATTGTAGGACACAATATTTTTGGTATAAATGATCAAATCTACAGCACAAACATTTCCATTTTAATTTATATTTCAGACATCTCGCACAGTGCTTGAAATATGTAAAGTGTAAAGTGTGTAAAGTAAAGTGTAAAGTGTGCGTGTTAGTCCCCATAGGGAAATAGTTCCTCTGCATTTAACCCATTCACCCAGTGAAGCAGTGGGCAGTCACCAGTGAAACGCCCGGGGAGCAGTGTGTAGGGACGGCACCTTGCTCAGGGGTACCTCAGGGTAGCCGTTCAGTGGAGTCGAACCCCCGACCTTCCGATCACCACTCTACCTACTAAGCTATCCCTGCCCGTATATAAAATACAGTACAACTACTGCAGCAGTAAAATCAATTTAAAATCCGCCCATGTTTGACGGCACAAGCTTTTATAAAAAGAAAACTTAAAAGGACTACATAATAAAGGCAACCGAGCAAAATCCCACCGTTCATCTCAGTACAATCAATACCAAAAAAGAACAAGATAAAAGAAAAGTGACAAGATATGAAAGTGAACTGACATGAAAGAAAAACACACTTTATGTCTGCTTAACCTTCCCTGCAAGACAAAAATCTCAGTTCAATCACACATTAAATCCTTCGTCAGTTCTTGTTCACCGTAACGTCAGTCAGACCACCAGAGGACTGTTGGGCTTTATTAATAAAAGCAGCCCGACTAAAGCATGGATGGAACATGGTGGCCGTCAACATGCACATTGTTTGCAGAGATGGCCAATATTACAGGGATGAGCTGTCTATTACCAAACGTTTGGCTTACAATGAGTGTGAATTACAGGGCACATAGCTTTTGACCTATAATAGACTAGCTTTGCATGATTTAAAATCCAAAATAAGCCATTTTTAGCTTGTTAAACCTTGTTAGTTCATTCAATGTCTGAAACAAGCTCGCTTCTCCCTCACCAGGAAAACACTGCTGGAAACAAACTGTGTTGATAGTCTGAAGATGTTGGCTCATAGGGAATACTTACACATGCATATTGAGTGTAGGCATCTTTAATATGAACAAAGAATAAGAAGAAAAACATTTAAATTTATGTTTGAACTAGTCCTTCAGACTAAACTGAGTAACTACAAAACAATAGGCTTAGGATGCTTTATGTAAATTTCACACACAGCTGGTTTTTTATTTATTCACATATTTGTGCTGTCATATGCTGCTTAAGAGGTGGAAAACACACAAGGATTAAAAGCTAAAGAATGAGTGTACAATGTAAAACTGCTCTTTCTTCTTTCTGTGTCTTACCTCAGGCCAATAACCCAAATGTTAGCCACCTCTGCAGAGTTGGCAACCAGGTCCAAGCTTTCATAAATGTCTCCATAGATGATGGAGAATGCACAGTCCTCTGAAATCTGGTCATAAACTCCACTGGTGCGGAAGGTCTCCGTGTTACGACCTGTCCGTACCTGGAGTTTGAGACACCCGAAGATGAGGAAAAAAGAGAAGAAGAAATTATGCGAGGTTTAATAAAATCAAATGAACTGTTATCCACCGTATGGAAACGGTTACAAACTTGTACAGCTAATTCATTTTAAAAGGCTTAAGAAGGCATTCGTGAAACAAATCCATGGTGGGCTGATTTAGAAAAGTCTTTCCCTTTTCTTGGACACCGACCTCACGTATAGAGGAGAGAGAGATCCGAGCTTTGTCTGACTCCTTCTTGGATGGCTCCCAGCATAGAGCCTGGAGGCCGGCATCAAGGAGATAGTACCGCTGATAAACACGGGAGTTGGGTCGGATTTTCTTCAGCTCGCTCCCCTCAACCTGGAAACCAGATATGGTTAATCACTCACTAACTTTCAGAGTAGAGCTCAGTCGACTTCAGCCATGTTGGAAAGTAAGACTTTGATCTACCCGAAACCCTTGATGCATGGATACTACCTTAGATAGATTTCATGTACAGCTATGTAAAGCTTATATTTTATGTAAAGGCTCTCACGGTAGCTGACCCACCATCGAGTGGATGCAATCAGAAGCACTGCTGATCTTTTTCTCTGACAGACTGCTGCTGAAGGACACCGTCTTCTTCTTCTCCCGACCAGCACGTGATCCATCCTGAAAAGGAGGGGGAGAAGAAGGATGTGACAGATAAAGAGGAGGAGGAGAAGAAGGGGGTGTAATAATAATAAGAAAAATGACTCAGGCAGAGAGCGATCCCTCTGAAGAGTACTCTTTGCTTAGTCATGACAACAGTTTTTCAGCGTTGAATGGATCACAAAGGATTAAAATACATATCAGCTTATATAACCAAACCTAAATGAGATTATTGGGTCTACCTCATAGAGCCACCTCCTCCCAATTTGTTATTGTTCTTCCTGATACCAGGCTAAAAGCCTTTGCTCGTTCTTGCCCTTCACCATTAATCACACCTGACTAGACGGAAGCAGCAGGCTCCAGCATTCTAATTCTGCCCCTCCACAATGACACAGGCCGACCCAATCGGTTTATCTGAGCACACCATCACAGCTCATCCATCTGATTTATTGACCAATCAGATGTCGCCCCCGCAAAGAGCCTCATGCTTGCAGATAAGAGCATATATGTGGGCAAATATATTCAATAATGGATATACTAGTCCTGATTAAATGAAATCAGAGACTTAATTGACGCTCCAAAGAGGAGCAGGATAACTTAATTACAGCTGAGTAGCCTGACTGAGAACACCCACAAACTCAACCTGCTGGTGACTCTCAGAAGCAAGGAGGCAAAATGTAATTGATGAGAAATAGAACATTGTAGCACTGCAATTACCCATAAATTTTTAATTAGAGATTATCGTGTCAGTGATTGTTCCTTAATTTATTTAATCAATATTTTATGCCCTTAAAGTGGACCTACTATCCTTTGCCTTATTTATGTCTTATACATATATTGTTATAAATGATAAATGGACTGAAAGTTATATAGATCTTTTCTACTGCAAGCCTCATTCACCAGTTTATATGCACATTCACACAAGCACTTTTGTCTGTACCAGAACATTTGTTCAAACACATATACGCCGATAGCTTCAGTACCTTGCCCACCATAGTGGGCATGTCAAAATACTGGAGTACCCGAGGGAATCGATCCACCGTCTGCTTGGGTGGATGAACTGCTCTACCTCATGATCAGCAGCACTATGGTGGATAAACATGACCACAGTTCCAAATGGTGCAATCATCACATGTGGAAGTATTCCCTATAAGTCAAAAAAAAAAAAGCTTCTTAATTTGGATGATGCCTCATGATCCACAATTAGAACTGATCTCCTTAATATGGCAAAAAGCTTTGGCTGTTAGCACAGCAAACCTTCTGTTTGCAAGGGACAGCCAATCATAAAGGTCGTGTTAAAGGGAGGGGGTAAAATGGCTTGGTTTGGAAATTGTTCATGTAGTAATGGTTACAAGGTTAGCTTTGCATGATTCACATTTCAAAGTGGAAACTGGAATTCTGCAAAAAGACCAAAACTAAATAAAGAAATAAATCAAAATCCGTGAATTCATACCATTTTTAGCTGTTAACCAAGTAATTAACCAATTTAAGGTATGACGCTGAGGCGCACAAGAGCAATATCCCTGTCTGAAAGACTGATACATTTGCAAGGGTTGTTTTGAAACAGTGAACAAATCAAAGCAGCACAGAGGAAGATCAAATCCAGCACTCTGTTGGTCCATAGCTAACAAGCAAACAATCCTTAATTTATTTATTTATTTTTAAATACAAGCTTTTTAAATACAAGTCTAACAGATTGCTGCTTAGCAGCATAATGTTTTCGCATTCAGAGCAAATATATGTGAATATTGATCGGCGGCTGATGAATCCCTACTCATCTGCACAACTCTGGTTTCATTCAAATAAGACTTCATATGAACCTCGAGAGCACTTGTGTCTTTTATGAGGGGAGAGAGAGGCAGCACTTGATATGAAGGAAACCCAGCGGACATGAAAGGCAAAAAGAGATAAGAGAGAGAGGGCAGAAGGGGGGGAGGGAGCTGCGTTTCATCTGAGGAATATGAATGAACACGTGATAAAGGGGGGTGGGCATAATTAACAGAGGACGAAGACGCTCCCCTCAGACGGAAAGAAGGGCACATAACCATCTCAAATCCTCACAGAATCAATCGCCTCATTAGGACAGGAAAGTGTTTCCAATCACAATAACTCTTTTTTTTTTTTGAGTCACTTTAATGAGGGAGTGCTCTAAAAATACCCCTGGTGCCTGCAGGGATGATACAGGGAGCGAGAGGGGGTGTGGAGGAGATGCCCTTCCAATATGAAAACTACAGAATGAAAAAGAAAAAATTAAAAACTCTGATTTCGTTTTCTTGTTAAAAATCCCACACCCCTGTGCACCGTTGCACCAACACCTCTAAATTTAACTCGGTTAGAAAGACTCAGATGCATCAGCAGGGGGGAAATCTGAAAATCAAACCAAGATTCTGTCCTGTTAAAATAATTCATTTGGAAAAACTGGCAAAGTTCCCAGTGACCCAGAATGAGGCACGGCAAACAAAAATGGAGATGGATGCACCTTCGCACAGCAGTTTGGAGGACCACCCAATCATTCACGAATTTCTTTTCGCCGTCATGCACTGCACTGACAGGCACAAGAGACTTATGATGGCCTCAATGTGCATCACTTCCTGTCTGTGGCATTACCAGTAAGGGTCTCTCTGTGGTTGGATCTGCACCCAATTGCAGTGCACATATTACCCATCATCATCATCATCTCTACTGACATTTGCACGTCACTTGACCACTAGCAAAACTCGAAATTACGACAAACTAAATCCTTGCCATGCTTTGCAAAAAGCTGTGATTGATCACCCCTGTTATCCTCTGACATAAATTACTGACAGAAAGAGACAAAGAGCTTAAACATCAAACCACCTAGCACTGACGTCAGGAGCTAAATAAATTATTTCGGCAAGATAAAACTGGAGGGCACATTTTAACCCCGCAAGTGGATAAACAACTGAATAAAAATGCAAATGAAAACACATCGATTTTTCTTACAAAATAAATAAATAAATAAAAGAACAGGCACGCTATTAAATCAGACTGGAACACCCAAGGACACGGAAAACAAACAAACAAACAAAAAAAACAAGTTCTGCCTCCATTCCCGTATAAGATTTCCCATTTACTTTGTACTTCTATACTGCATGTCTCAGTCTGCTTTTTTTTCTCACACACAGAGATGAGCCTCTAAAACCACCAACTGCGCTTCAAAACAGGAAGCCTGTCAGCCCGTCACAGAGAGTTTCCTGTGGGCTCCACCAAGACTTGAGTAAAGTGACGATAGAGAGAGACAGAGCGGAAAAAAAAAATAACGTGTGAAACCCTTCTACTTGATATGGTTATTTTTAGGTTTAACAATGTGACCAACAAGTCATGAACATGACTATGAAGAAACTGATCTCTCATAATGTTGCAATACCAGCCATGCAGACTAACAGTCTTTCTTAATTGTTCAACTATTGACACGTTAACAGTCATTTGCAGTTGTCCTTCCACGCTGCACGAAAAGTAGGAAAAGGGTAGGGTTGCTCACATGGGCAAGATGCATGAAGTGAATATCTATTGTACCATATGGGCTTTAAAAGCAGTGAAAGTGTTGGAGTTTCCTCCTGAAACCAAAAACAACTGATTAAAAAAATGTTTAAAAAAAAAAAAAAAAAAGAGTCACGAGAACCAAAACTGCAAATTCACTGACATTTAATACCAAAGCAAAAATGAGGCTTTGTCTGCAAGTTTTTAATTGTTCAAACTACACAAAAGATTACTGCAGATAGATTCGGATTATCGTGAGACTACGAGATTACTGATGTCCCTGTTAGGATTTCGACACTGACTGAACAGATGGAGAAATCCGGGATGGATGGATGGACGAATACAGGGACAGATAGATGGAGAGTGAGAGAAATGGGAGGAACTGGGTGGCAGAGCACACTAGAGGCAGTTTTTAGGGAAGGACACAGAGTACAAGAGACGTTACAGCAAATTCTAGCTAACACAGGAAAGAGGAAGCAGATAAACTTCTGAAAAATAAGTGCAAAGAGAAATAGATAAAGATGTTCTCTAGCTTGATTGCTAAATATCTTCAGTGCACACGATCAGAGGATTTGCACTTGGTCTCCCGCAGGGTTCAGGACGCGGTGCAGTCAGAAGAAGAAGAAAAAAAACGAGTGCATTGTGTCATGTATGAGCTTGCGAGATGACATAGCTGGTACATCATACTAGCAGGATGAAGATGTAGGTCATCAAAGGAAGTTGCCTTTGATTTGTTAAATGAGACAGAAATAGAATGAAAGACGGCTGTTTAAGTGAGAGGAAAAGAATACAGGAGTGAAAATTGGAAAGGGGTCCTGCCTCCGGACTGTTTGACAGTGGATTATAGACTCTTAAGAGCATAGATTTTTTTTCCCTCCAAGAGTCTTTTACCCTGGAGCACCGTGCAACCAGGGGGGCCAAGGATGTGATTTAGAACCACATTAAAATGGGGTGAATAACAGCTGGTTTTCTAATGAAAGGATTGTTTATATTTTTCATGTATATGGAGACGTTGTTTTTTTTTTGTTTTTTTTTTTCCAATCAACAAAAGAGACTGAACTGCTCTTGCCTTAACTGATGAGTTAAACAGTTGCACATTGCTGCACTAATCAGGCCAATTCTTCATGCATTAAGGCAGACTAATCGCACGCTGATCTCGTGTTCACATGCTTGGTATCTGTATGTTGGGTGGGGTGATGGGTGTCGGGTGCACATGTGTGGCCACAACAGAGCCCAGGACACTGGAGATAAATAGAGCAGACGAAGCAGCGTGTGGTCAGCTCTGTCTGAGGCTCCATGTATGGGAAAATGTGGCGAGCCTTCGCAGTAACTCAGCTGCTCGCTCTGACTATGAACACCTGCCCTTGTGGCAAGAAGAGCAGCAGATGCTCTTTTACGCTTAGAACCTTTTGAAGTCCCATGTGCGCGCACACACACACACACACACAAAGTGAAACAAGCAAAAGGTTGACTTGAAAAAGGTCACCTTGTCAGAGAGATAACCACAATTTCAGCTGACAAACGTCAGAGACGCATTTACTGAAGAAAGAGCGGGTCCGTTAATACCAAGAACAGGCTGCTGAGGACTAAGTCGGGCAACACCTGCAAGCGCATAGCCAAGTGAGTTTCTCACGTAACTCATCAGCACCTGTCGCTGCACTTATATGGGGTCCTTTTGCAACGAATTTAGAGTGCATGTGTGGAGCAGCTAAAGCTATGAGCTGTCAGCTATTAGGGAGACTGTCCTGCAGCTCCGTCACAGTCAGTAGGAAGCTTGATCCCCTCCTCGTGCTGTGCAGGGTCATGCTTATGCAGGCTGAAGCGGTACAAAGCTGACTAAAGATGTTGATGTGAACTGTGCTCGGGGGCTCACTCTCACTCCATCAGCTATCCTCCCCAGCTGTGTTCACCTCCAGCAAATGCTGCTCCCTCAGTTTGAAAAACACGCAGTGACACGCACGTTCCAGGCACACACCCGGATCACACCACTGAACGTGACCACGGTAGAAAATACAAATAATGTGTATACACACACACTCTATACACCAGCCAGCCACAACATTAAAAACCATTTTCAGGTGACATTTACAAAGCGATATGCTGCTGGGAAACCTTGGATTCTGGCAATAAAGCCAGATGTTACCGTGATACACACCACCCATCAAGACATTGGTGCAGATCAAGCAGAGTCCTCGTGGTAATGATGCTCACTGATGGCAGCAGTCACCGCCTACTGCAAAGTGCCCATGGCGTTAAACCAGCCTCCCATCTCCCCAAACCCACATATACGAACATCCAGACGTACAAACAGAAGCCACGGCATGCAGAAGCCAAAGTATCTGCTGCTAGAACACCCCCACTGGTCCTGTCTCCATGCACCCAAGAGGTCATCGATGCTTTGGCAACACATGGGGGGGGGGGGCTTCACAATATATCAGGTAGGTGGAACTAATTTGTTGTCTTTATGAGAGCTAAGCTACAAAAGCGATACCAACCTCCTACCTGACTGTTACAAATTACACCTGGAACCCGGGGAGCTGTTGCTTTTTGCTTTCAGTGTTTACGCAAGGCCGAGACGACCATTATTCAGGCTTAATAGATATACGAGTGCTGTCTGTCTTCTAATATAATGCTTGGCGAGAAAGGAAGAGTAATCCAAAATGTCAAATGACTCCTTTACTTACTCAGACAAGTGTAAGTGTTACAACACACTGCATAATTTATAAATGCAGAGGAAAAGCAGTTCATACAAAAAGAAAAAGGAAAAATCTTTGAATATATACAGTTTGTACAGGACTGCAGTATCCACACATACGCCTTGTGTCATATTAAACACACACACTCTCACAAACATGCAGCAACACTTTCCGGGTGTTTTCTAAAGTTATGTTGGCATGAATAATGAGTGAAGAGGAAAGCAGATATCAGCTGTGCCAAGCTGTATTTTACTAGAAGGCAGGTCTGTGCAAGTGTGCGGTGTTTGAAACTCGGAGACTACCTGATGTTATCTACATCAAGATGAACTCAAAGCAGGCATAAACTCCTGATCATGCACATGAGAGCATGGCAGGAAAAAAATGGATTTGCAGGTGGAATAAAGCCCACACTGAGGAATTACAGTTGCCGAGACCTCCTGATACTGCAGCCGAAGCTACTGCGAACATACAAACGCAGGACATGAATCCCTGACTCCTGTTAAAACCGCTCTGGAATGTCATGCTTCCTGTTTATCTACCTACATACCACCCAGACTCCTGTTGTGAGCAATTCTGTGTTTTGCCATAGTCAAGCAAACAAGTGTTGTGTGGTGCTGTTGTGCTGACAGATGCACTCATAACCCCTCGCTTTTTTTTTTTTTTTGCATCCCTCTGAAACCTATAAACGCGAGCACCGAATCGTGATCGTTTTTTGCTTTGACACAAAGGAGGCATGTGATGCGTACAGCGAGCTTTCCCACGCTGTCCTTCATCACCATCCATTGTAGCAGCGGGTCAGAGTGATGTCCTGGAGCCATTAAACATCACACATCAAACGTGGCGCTGTGTATCAGGTGTGGCCCTCGCCAGGAGGTATTTGGACAACATTTGCGACCCACAATGAAGCAAAGAGATTTTTTTTTTTAATGCTTTGTGTCAAGCTGGCCACAGCGTCCAGGGTAACAGAAGAAAGACAGGAGCCGGCCTGCGTGTGGGCGAGGAAGTGAGAAACATTTGCCTGTGTGTGTGCAGTGAAAGTGACTTGTCATAACCAACTGTTCATGACTTAATAGCAATATTGCAAAACGAACTGTGTGAGGAAATTGGCCAACAGGCTGGCATCCTGTCTTGCTGAGTTACAGCCAATGGTACTCGGACGATGGCATGTGCAAATAATCAAGTCCTTACAGGCAGCAGCTCTAGAGACAAGTAGCAACTGGAGATCAATACGAGACCTCCCACGGGTCTAGAGGGAGGCCTAAAACCATAAAAGGACAAACTCAGGGGATAACTCATTAATTAGATGTTATTGATCTGGCAATATCTGAAACGTTGTTCCAGTGGGGTGGGTGTGGGTGTATTGGGGGGTATGATTAAGTCTGGAGGCTTTCATTCAATAAACGTTTGCTCGCGTAGACACTCAGGTAAGTGTGGGCAGAGCGGTTAATTGAACATGGGGTGGGGGGTCTTGTAGTCTACTGTGGGCCACAGAGGATGGAGTGAATGTAATTTCCCATTTTAATCAAAGGCTGCAGCAGGTGGTTTCACCTATTAGCTCCTACTCTGGTCTTGCACTGACAGGATGCCTTTAGGTAACGCTGCTTGAAGCTGTATGGCAAAGCAAATTTGGAACTGTGAGCAAGTTTTGGTTTGAAGTCGTGGGCCCAAAGGGCAACACTTGTCCTCTAAATATGTGACACACACACACACACACACAATCATCTCCAGTGTGACAGGAACTAGCCTGATGTGCATCTTAATGCACAGCATGCCTTCATCCAGCAGCACACACGAGGTGAGATGAGGGGCCTGATTGTTGCCTATTTGGCACACACGGTCAGGAAGTTAACAGAATGTGTCACAATGCAGCGTAACAGTTTATTTCCAGATTACAACTTGATTCTATCGAGTAGTGTTGGCGAGATATTCTTTGGTGATAAGTCGCCACATCTGCGCACGGCTCGGTGGAGCTTTTATTCTCACTTAAATCAACAACAACACAGTATCAGCGTGGCGTTTCTGCACTGCTGGTCGTGACGCTCTCTAATTCAAGTGCTTTGCGCTATATGAGACATGCTTTCGGTGTTTTC
This sequence comes from Pundamilia nyererei, assembly GCF_000239375.1. Lineage (NCBI taxonomy): Eukaryota > Metazoa > Chordata > Actinopteri > Cichliformes > Cichlidae > Pundamilia > Pundamilia nyererei. The sequence continues at coordinate 1,001,861 of NW_005187431.1, forward strand.
TGGAGTTGCAACAGTTTGCATCCCCCCCCCCCCAATAAGGAAGATGAGCCGTTTTCTGCTGATGAAACTGGTGGCCTACCTTGATCAGACTGCTGCGTCGAGGGATTGGTTTAGCAGCTGAGTCTGGACCCGTGCTCTCCCACTTCGGAGACTCGCAGCTGGAATCGTTCTGGACCTTCTTGCCGGCGTTTGGCACGCTGCAGCTGCCGTTCGACACAGGCTCTCCTCGGTGCGTCTCCAGGCTCGTTCCGGTTCCCCCTGACGCAGCTTTACAGCCAGCAACCGGTGGACCGACGGCGCTCATGTTTTCTCCAAATTCTGCCATGGTGTCACTTTCGGGGTTTTTTCCGTTTTCCTAGCTTTCATGAAAGCAGCCAAGCTTCCAACAGCGACAGCGATACACACTGACACAGCCGTGCCATCGTGTTACGTGAACGATCGGCGACCGTGCGCCTAAAGACAGCGGAAACTTCTCTCTCTCTCTGTTTCACTCGTGCTCTCTTTCTTTTTCTCACAGCCGCTCGCGCGCTGAGGGGCAAGGCGACAGGAGGGACAGCAGTGACAGACACACCTTCAGACCTTCGCCGACTGCAGCTCTCACATCTCGCCGACAGCTGGATGTGTGCTTGTGTTCAGGAAATTTTAGATGCAGCTGGGCCGGCCCGCTCCGCCCCACCTCTCCACCACGCCCACCACCATCTCCTCCCCTTACTCCTCAACTGAGTGCTAAATCTTAAATGAGAGTACTTATGATTTGTTTTTATTTCGTGTCCAGACTTGATCCTTTGAAGCTAGATACGCGCGCGCGCTAATAAAGTCGTCACGTGTCGATAATCTCGGGGGCGGGTTTTTTTGTTTTTTTGTTTTGGGGGGTTTTATGCTTTTTTTCGTCCTTCCCAAGAAACGAGGCTCACATAATGCGCTTTTTGTTTCATACTTGTTTTTTGTAAATAATCAGCTTTATGCGTATTCACAACTTCTGGGTTGTGAGAAACTCCCATTTTGCCATTTTGGAAAACCTGTTACTGCAGTTACTGAACAGTTGCCACTGTTTTCAGTAGCCTTGTTATGAATTAATGTACCAGCTCTATGTAACTGTCCGTGTGGCTGATAATGCATTAGCTTGACTTTAAAGTGCAGCGGCATATCCTCATGATCACCCAGATTTAGGAATAAAGGCAGAACTCATATTATGGATGAATGGAAACCAGTGATATTAAAATGCTATGAGGATTGTTTTTAATACTTGAATGAAAAATCCTCTGCAGTGAATGACTGCTTGAAGTCTAGAAGCCACAGACATCACCAAATGCTGCATTTGTTCCCTTGAGACGTCAGGCTTTTACTGCAGTCGCCTTCAGCTGCTGCTTGTTTGAGTCTTTTCATTCAGTTTTGTATTTAATAGCTAACAAGCTGATCTGCTGGGTAGAGATCAGGTGACTGTCTTTGACGCTGGGCTGTTTTTGCACTATGTTTGGGTCGTTATCCACTATCACTGTGAAGTACTGTCTGATCAGTTTTGTAGCATTCGGTTGAATCTGAGCAGTGTCGCCTTGTATGATTCACAATTCGTCCTGCTGCTTCTATCAGCCGTTACATCATCTATAAACACTAATGGCCCATTCGCATGCCATAGCATTGCCTCCACCATGTTTGACAGATGATGATCATCAGCGGTTTCTCTCCTTTTCAATGCTTTTCTTTCCTATCATTCTGGTACAAGTTCGTCTTGGTTTCATTTTGTTTTTTCCTTTTGTAGAACTGTACAGGCTTATTTAGGTGTTTTCTATTACACCCTGATCTGAAATTCTTGCACTTGAGTGTAAACACTGGTTTGCACCTGTGTGTCTCTGTTTCCATCCACAAAGGTGTCTCTTAATTGGAGGCTTAATTGAAGTTGACAGTGATTCAACTACCAACTTGAGACTTTTCTTTACTTGGTTAGAAGTGTGAACTGTTTTTCTTATTCGAGGAAATGATTCTGCGATCATGCACTGGCCTCAGTCGCCTTCAGGCCTTTTGGTCTTCAGTCTTTTTAAAAGTGAATCAGAATGTCGATTTGACCACTGCTAAAGTCTTTGCTGTCTCTCTGATTGCTTTATTATGGTTTTTCGGCCTAATGATGTGTTCCCTAACTTACTTCAACATCTCTTTGGACCTCATAAAAGCGTCCAGTGAAAACTATCAAATACACTTGGATAAAGGACATGCAGTTGATTCCATCTCAAAATAATGAGGGCACATGTCTCAGTTGGCCATGAAAAAGTTTGTCAGTTAGTTGTCCAGTAACTTTTGTGCCTTGATGTCAAAGCAAAAAAAGTGTCATGTCCAAAAATGTATCGTCCTAAAAAACACAGAGGACAAAGTATTGTCCTTTTAAAAGTCATTAGAAAGGTTGTGGATTATGCTGGAGAACACAGGGGCAATTTACTGTGATGCATTACTTACAGGGATAGCTGCCAAGATGATTTCCTGAGTGGAAAAGCCTAATAAAATAGGTCCATTTTTTCTAAGAATAAAAGGACACTCAGAGAAAAGTGTAGCCAGATCATATAATGTCACTCTGTCCTTTGCTGCACTGTTTATGTGCTTCTGCAGGACAAACTTGGTCTAAAGTACCTTAAAAAAAAACCCTGGTCCTTTTAATTGTTGACTCACTGCCATTCTTGCACAAAAACAAGCTCAGTGCAACAGCCACTGTTACATTACAAAAATCAAACAGTTGTGTGATTAATGAGACAGCAGTTCCCCATTTTCAGTGTAATAACACCATAATAAAATACAGTATTAATTATATATAT
>NW_005187431.1:1004690-1019043 GCF_000239375.1 Pundamilia nyererei
GCTTATCTGAAGAAGCAGGAGAGGCTTGCATTTTATCAGCTTTGCATTAACATAATATAATGACTGTGGACTCCAGGGTGCCGTTGCTCATAGACCTGAAGCACAATTTCTGTAGTCTTATTCTGACTGAACGAAGGTGTCACTCTTCTATCAAGCGTAGGAAGAGATGCCTGTGCTTTGACGGTTCACTTTGGTCATTTCATTAAAGGGATGCGATCATATTATTCTCCTGGGGGCTCTTTCTGGTAGACATTTACACATTAGCTTAAGGAGGCCTGTGGTGAGGAGATAACGGCTTTTACAAAGCTGGAATCCTTAATGTTTTGCCTCACTGCAAGAGTTCCCCAAAACACTGCGATTCTTCTGTATTTTTGAGAATATACACACTGCAGACCACAGCTGCTGGACATGCGTCATCACTTAAGTTTGGAGCATTTGACACGTCCACCTCCATCAGCTCCATTTGTATTAGACATACATTTAAGGTTGCAATATTTTATGACCTAGGCAATGTGGTGGGTAATGGTGCAGCAGCTGGATTCAGATGTCAGATTATTTATGTTTAAACTCACAAGTGCTGACCACAGGGAACATCAAGCAATGCTGACATAAATACAGCCAGTGAGCACCACTCAGCAGCCACCTGATCTAAAGTTATTGTGTTGGAGTTTGTGAAACTACACCCTGGGGTTTCAAATGCTAAAACAAATCCCTTTGCAAAGGTTTAGATGAGCCGGGTCTTTCGTGAAAACATTCAATGGTGATTTGTGGCATCCCGTATGCAGAGAATATGAATCCAATATTGAATTTCAGCATTTCGTAATTAGACCATAAATCTGCTGTCATGGGGGGAAATTATTGTCACTTCAGCCAGTTTTCAATCATGGTTGGTGAAGCAGATATTTGGCATCATATTGGGCCTGAGCGGAGATAGATGACCTGCTGTCATGCTTGCACAAACTTGAATCTGCTTGCTAGAAATATATCAACACTAGTGTTTCCTTTCAGAGTTATCTGATGAATGGACACATGAATGTTTGTTATTTGCAGAAAATGTATCTGACTCAAGATGCATTGTGCAAAGGCATTCAGTATTGTGAGTCCCCGTTGCACTTTGTTAAAAATGATACAAACAGTGCTTTTCCTTTGCTGCCATCTAGTGTTTGATTTCAATAAATCCTGCCGCTCATTCAGCCTGATAAGGCGCACTCTTATATTTTGATATTTATGACTGAATGTTTCCTACGCAGATTGTGTGGTGTAGTGGGTTAACAGGCGAAGAGAAAGATGACTCCATTCACTTGTGACAGTTTGATGGCTTTACTAGAAAGAAGTTCATGGTCGGTTTTGAAATGTTTGTTCCTTACGGGTTTAATTTAAACACAGTACTTTCACCGCAGGCATTCTTGGTTCCCGAGAATAGTGTTTTTTATACTACTTGTCCAGTTCTGCAGGACTCACCCAGCACTTAGAGGTGTTTTTGTATTTTCCTATTGTGCCATTTAGCTGTTAGCACAAGTTTGTCAGGAGTCTGCGCCGCTCCTTCGTTTGAGGAAGGACAGAGTGCAAGCAAGGGGAGGGAGGGATGGGCGGTCTTTGTTTTTGTTGAATTTTTTTTTTTTTTTTGTTTTTTTTTGGGGGGGGGGGGTCTATTCACTTCTACCATTAACAACTGATTGCACGTCCCCTGTTATCCAAGCTTCATCAAGGTCTTTCTCAGTCAGATTTTTTACTTGGAACATCAAAGGCCTTAACAACCCGGTGAAGCGCTCTAAAATATTTTCAGATCTAAACCCAGATATAGTAATTTTTTTACAAGAAACACTCCTGCAGGATACACATCATTTCAAGCTCAAGTATTCATCAGTTGGGGAGACCTTTCATTCAGCTTTTAACTCTAAAGCCAGAAGAGCAGCTATTTTAATTAGTAAGAATGTTCATTTTACAGTTTTTAAAATAATAAAGTATAAAAAATGCTAGATTTCTTATATTTGCTGGTAGTGTATTTCATACTCCCATTTTATTAGTAAACATTTATGCTCCAAATTTTAATAACCCAGATTTTTACAAATAACCTATTTAGCACTCTTCCTTTTATTGATACCCATTGTTTAATTCTCGCCGGGGACCTAAATTGTGTAATGAACCCAACATCAGACCGCTCCTCACCTCGTATCTTTACTCAGTCCTCTATGTCAAAATCAATCTCGGACTTCATGTCTCAAAATGGGTTTGTAGATAATTCTGGCTCTTAGGCCTAACAAAAAGTCATACTATCATACGCTTATGGCGATCGAATCTGACTCATCAAGTAAAATCAGAACTTTTTGAATCATGGTGGGGAAAGGTGAATCTCCCAATACGTTCAAGTACACCATGTGTTAGGCTACAGCTTGTACCGTTTAAAGTAATAAACAGAGTCCATTTTTCAAAATCTTGTTTATCTAAAACCTTTCCTTCAATTCTAGACCAATGTGACAGATGCCAAACCTCCCCTTGCCATTTAAGCCACATGTTTTTCTTCTGTCCAAGTTTGCACAAATTAGCTCCTCTAATTGCCATATTTGGAATTCCAATGACCCCTCTTAATATATCTCCCCAGGAAACAGATGTTGGCTTTCTGTTCCCTTTGAGCTAGGCACAGTATTCCACGTATTTGGAAATCTCCCACGTCTCCATCTGCATCTCTATGGGTTAATACTGTAATAATTTTATTTAATACTGCAATGCTTTTATTTAATGTAGACATAAGATTTAAGTGACCCCCCACCCTTATAAATGAAAGAAAAATCTTTTTGTTTTGTTTTTTCTAATTTATTTAATTTTTCTTTAACTTTCTGTTCTTGTGTTGGTATGATGTTTTGCATATTTCAATTTGTAAAAGTTAAAATGGTTGGAGAAATCTAAAGTCATCTAAGATGCATAAAATGTGTATAAGTCCCCCGGCGGGCACTGGTTTTGTAAAGAGGACATACATACATATGTTTTCATGTCAAAACTTGTCCATTTCTCCTGGTTTACGCTTGATGATGGGCAAAGAGTCAACCAGAATCTTGGGGAGAGACTCTCCGATGTTCTGCCTGTCCCAACGTGCCCCCTCCATGAACAGACCTTTGATATAAGCTCCGTCCTCTGGCTTTTCATCCATTTGCGACTCTTCCGTAGTTACCTGGAATACAGCTCAAAGGTGTAAGTATAAAATATCTTTAGATCAATCGGAGTGAATATGACCAAAAACACAGAGGGAACTTAGAAATAGAAATACATGCCTCAAATTCAAAACTGGTGTAGTCAATGGGGATGTTGTACTTCCTGGCAAAATTCTGAAGCTGGAGAGCCACAAGACGTGTATAGGTTGGCCGTTATCTATCTAATTCTGTTATGACAGACAATAAAAAAATAGCCACAGCTAAAATGCAGGATAATAGATCGTTAGTAATAATACATATTCTCAGTGTTTTTGCTTGTACTTTTTCTGCATGCATTTTTTCTGAATATCTGAACAATAACAGAAGACCTAGCAAGCTGCACATAGTATGCTGCTGACCTTCAACTCTTTAGTATGTGCAACACTTATTTTGGGAGTCATATTCCAAAGATGGTCATGGTCTAGGTGACTCACAACAATCATAAATCTTACTTGTAGAAACTGTAGCCTGCATGGCTAACAGATCAGTCATGTAACTCCGCATATGATTGAAAGAAGTGTACGACTTGACCGCCCACATAGCGGGCACCTTGCCCACCAGCATGCTGTTAAAGATGCTCTTGAGTTCAGTAGACATAGCGATTTTGGCCCTTCAAAGCTTTTCTGATTTTTACCAGCGTGACACATACCACATCTGTAAGTCTGACAGGAGGGCAGAGCGATTCAGGGTGAATTGTAAAGAATTTCAACAGATCAGTGAACACAACACATTTGTTTCCCAACTTCATCTACCTGCATGGCATCACAAGTTAATGCTACCTGTTAAATCGGATGACTTCCTGCCTCAAAACAGCGTTCATAATTCTGGGCTGTGGAGAGAATTTAAATGGAAGGTGGTCATGAGATATTTTAGAACCCCAGAGATAATTGCCAAAATGAAGCCTACAAATCCTGACACCTGCTGGTGAAATTGTGGTACTTATTTAGGAACCCACTCACATATATCCTGGTCATGCCCAAAAATCGGCTCATTTTGGAATGACATATTTAAAGTTCTCAATACAGTTTTCCAACAACCATTAACAAAAGACCAACAGCTAGCCATTTTAGGAGTATTACCAAATGGTTTAGCGGGAAACAATAAAAAGTATCTCTTAAGAATCTTGCTTACAGCAGCACTAAAAGTGTATTACTATTAAATGGCTGAATCTTGACCCACCTTCATATAATATGTGGATTGATAAAGTAAGAGAAATTTACCAAATGGAGGAAATAACATATGCTCTGCGGATTCAGAGAGAATTGTTTACTGAGCGTTGGCGACCCATACATGCTTTACTGTTTCAATAATTTAGCATAGGTCTGTTTCGTTTTGTTCATTTATGGCTAAGATTGTCACATGTTATTTAATATTACATAAAGTTTTTGTTTTTGTTTTTTTTGGTTGTTTTTGTTGGGGTTTTTTTCCTGTAACTGTCCTACTTGTGAACATTGACCAGTACAAGTTGCAATGTTGTAAATTATAATAAAAATTGAGTTAAAAAAAACTGTGTTCATGGACTCTTCATACTTGACTGGGTATTTATCCATCACCATTTGCATGCCAAAGTCTGTGGGCAGCTTAGACAAGATGTCCTCTGCAAGCTCATCTACTAATTCCTACAACACAAACAGACAAGAACATGAAGCCTCATGATACCACCCAGGCAGTTGGGTGGTAACCCCCACCCAACTCCCTGCAAAGTGTCAGCAGTACTCCTTCTAAGAGCTGATTGGTCTCTTGATTGTCCTTGGTGATTTCCGCGTTACTGTTAAGTCTGAACACACAGGGATCGGCAGAAATTGGCAGGCTTCAAATGTAGTCTACGTCTGGAATACATAAATATATTGTTTTTGTATTCAACTCTTTATCAGATCGGACTATCATGGACAGACTGGTTCTCCAAGGCTCAAGATAATCTAGATTTAATTACAGACATATATTACATTTGCTAATTAAAAACAAATTAATCCTTCTGTCATGATGTTTTGTTAAGAGTTTGAGTTTTGGCTGCTCCTCTTTTATTTAATTGTTATCCTTCTCATATTTGACATTTTTCTCAATGTCAGCTGTGGTTGTTTGTCTCCCCTTGTTGTTTCTGTGTGCATCTCAGTGACATTTACTTTTGTGCTTTTAAACTTTCTTTCTTTGTGTCTAATTGCTGTACTTTGTTTCCCACCTTTTTATTTTCCACCGTAGTTGCTTCAACCCGTCTTGTTTTCTGTCACCCCTCATGGTATATCTAGTCCTGTCTCACCACTATAATTTTGTCTGATGAAATACTTCTATGGCTGTATCATTTGTCATGAAGTTAATTAAATAAATGTTAAGTGTTAAGTGTCTTGCACCATGGGTCCTCCCTTAAAACTGCTGGTGACACATAACACCTCTGGGTTAACAATAAAATCTGTGGCTATTGTGTTCTTTTATTAAATGCAACTGTATGTACTTTGGGAATAATGGCCTGATAATATCGATGCTCCATCTAATATCACTGAAAATTATGGATATCTTACAGTGTAGAGTTAACAGATGACAATGTCACAAAAAAGGTCACATAAAAAAAATCACATTTCCTCATTTGCTGCTGCTCATTTCATTGGTGTTAACTGATAACCAGCTCAGTAAACTGCTATGTTGACTCTCACCTGTAAGGTATGTAAGGGCCTCCAGTGGAACCTCTTCATATTCATTAAGGAACATCTGGGGCATGGAAGAAGGTTAGGCCGAACAGGAGCTTCTGCCAAATGACCTGTTTCTTGGAACCACCAAAAAAGTCCGGGTCAGAGATGGGGATGACTCTGGTATGAGTGCAACAGGTTGGCTTTAATCTCTTTAGGAGGCTTGTTTGTCATTTTCAGCCCATTCTGCAGGATATTGACTGGGAACTTATCAGATGGGTAACTGGTTAACAATAACCTGAGAGGAAAAGCATAAATGTATAATTTTGTTATGTTATTGATGCAATAAATTAATAAAAAAATGTAGAATCTGCTACCTAAAGCTTAGGTGTGTCTTCTCTGGAGTAAAGGTTTCCTCACAGAGCCGCTCCAAAATGGGCATCCAGCTGGTGGCTCAATGACAGTTCTGCAGTACCACCCAGGTTCCCTCCTTGATGGCTTTGTCAATCATTCGAGCTGCTATGGGTCTCTGCCCTTGAACAAGGGAGATGGTTTGGGTCTTACTGCCCCCCATATCTAGGTCAAATTTCAGCAGACCTAATGACACAAAGCCAGACTTTATTAAAGCCTTTTATGATTCAGATTTATAATAAAAGAGTCTTTGTAGCTCCCTTCCAGGCCAAAAGCAGGGGGTTAATACCGACGGGAGTTAAACACAACAATGCCATTGTCTGTAGAGAACGAGTCCACCGGCAATCTCGCAATTTGCCATGCCCTGAAGCCACCTGGCTACTCTGGGTGTTAGTGAGGGTAAAGTCCTCAGAGCAAGGGATTTTCTTCTCTTTACATACAATATGCCACTGTGCCTGGCATTCTACACGATAATCTACAGTAAAAGCCCTAAGGTAAGACAGACAAATATGATACAAACCCGATTAATGCTAAAACTCAGGCACACATGACCATACATCTGAACTAACAGTAAAAATGAGCACATCATATACGTATTTTCACATACCTAATTTCTAGTTGCCTTGCAGCCTCTGTCCACCTATCCTTCTTCCCCCCAGTCCTCCTATTCATTTCTCTGCCTTGATCAGTTTCTGAGAACACAATTCGATGTTGTCCTCCAGTTCGTTCTTCTTTTTAATCATGGCTGACAAGTCATCATTCAGGCTCTGTAGATGGTCTTGCACTTCTTTTTTTTTTTTAGCTCAGCTCTTTTCACAGCCAGCTTTTCCATCGGCACAACCAGCTCATTCTCAGTCAGCTTCAATCTTTACTTTTTGGGGGCTACAACCTTGGCTACACACTCATAAACCTCCGTTGCCCTGACCCATTTGCAGAGACCCTCTCGGGATTGTGTGAGACATTTTCATTACCTCTCTTAGGAAAGATATTATTCTTTTTGAGTTTGATGGTTTTGGGCCGAGGGTGCTCATCATACATGTCCATGATCAGTTTGCAGTAGAAGACATCAAACTTCTTACGACTATTTCCAGTTATGGTAACACCAAGAGACCATACCACAGTGAATAGGAAAAGACCCTGCAACCACATGGCTATCTGCTGGCTGACAATATTCTGTGTGGTTTCTGGTGTACAAATTTCATCTGGTGTTGACAGAAATGTTAAAACAAACACATACACACGCAGTGAGAAATATGAATACATTCTGACCAACCAAATATCCATTAGAAGTCATTCTTACTAACCCATCATGCAGGAATACAGTTTGTATAGGCTTTGTGCCAAGTGGATAGGATCTTTGGGACAAAAGGTCAAACCATCAAAGATTATCCACCGTCAATCTTCTGAGGTGGAGATAGGTGGAGATAATCCCTGAAGGAGGTGGCCAGGACACCATCAGACCATTCATGGCTGGCTGGATTGAAGCAACCATACAATTGATCCATGGCCTAGGGGTTGATGATGCAAAGATTCACTGCAAATTCATCCATGAACTTGGCTAAATGGAGATAATTTGCATAACAATTTAAACAGAGGAACAAAAACATAACATAACATAAATACATTTAATTAATCAATAGCTTGCAATGGGTCAGTCTGAAGCAAAAATGTGGCGGTCAAAGAAACTTGCTGGCAATCACAGTATAAACTGTGTATACTATAAACTGTGAATATTTGCCATTGTAAAGATCTCCAAGTGCAGGAGTAAGAACTTTATAGACAGAAGTCTTTCCTCCTAAAGGATCCCCTACTATCATGAAGCCATGACACACCAACATCATCTCATACACCTGTATATACAGTAAAATTTATTCTGCAAACATTTATAAATTTGAATCAATACCTGGATGATTTTGCCAATGAACCATGGAACAGGCTGGAGGTTAAGCTTTGCAATGTTGTCACTGAGTGCTTTGAGGAGGAGGTCATAGTCTGGATTTAGAAGGACAACTCCAGGAAATAAATCAGAGATGATGCCGTGCAGGGAGCAGCAGGAGAATGATATGTTAACATGCCCTGATTTATAGCTAACAGACTCAGTCTATCAGTGGACGTGGTACAAAATCTGACACCTGAAACAGTGGCACATCCTGCGCCAGACATTTGGCCATGTTGACATCCATCAGCCCTCTAAGCAACAGCACGCTTGCATTCTCCTAGGGATATTTCAGCTTTAGGTTCCCTGCTGCAGTCAGCACAGATTTCACAGCTCGCATACCGTAGTCGTAGTGATGCTGAGAAGACAGCTGCTCAGAGCACAAACGATAGGTGGCCACAATCTTCTGGGCCAAACTGTCAGTAAAATTTGAATTAGAGGGTTGTTTTTGTTGTTTTTAACCAAACAAGTCTTCTTCTTAAAATAATTTTCAGACCAAAACATTTTGTGGAATATTTTCCCCATAAAGCCCATAGAGAATAGTGAGATTTCACCAATGAGACCATAGTCTGGCGCCATCATAGCCACGGAATGGAAAGAGCCTGGAAGACTAAGACTGCCAGCTCGACATACAGTATATTTTATTCACCTTACTGTTTATATTATATTATGTTAACAGTGTTGTTAGCCTGTATTAACTGTATAACTGTATTAACTGGTCTGATATGTACCTTTAGGTTGTCAGGAAGCTCAGCCCTGCCAGCATAACCAGGGTTCATGGTGATAAAGACAGATAATGAAATGTCCAAAATTAATTGAGTATTTCTCTGCAATTACAAACTTTGTGTATACAATCATGGTATCAAAATAAAGCTAACATTTGTGAAATTTCATCAGATTGATAGACATGACTATAAATTTACGCTACAGTAGGATGTTTTGACAAAGTAGGACGTTTTGTCAGAAAACCGGTTACATTAACTCTGAAGAATTTCTGGTTCTGTTTTGTTTGTTTAGCGGACTTTTGCACATTTAGGTAACAGCTCTTTTAATCATGGCTTGTTTTCCTTGTGTTTGGTGGTTGTAGAAATGGTTTATATGAGATTTTAGCTGAGATTCAGAGGTTTCTGTGGATACCACACATGTCAGGACTTCTATTTCTGACCCCGTGTTATAACCGATTAAACGTGATCTCCTTCTTTTTTCCCCGCGGTACTGGGGCGTGGGGCTTAACAGAATAATTACAAAAGGGAGAATAAAACTAAACATGAGGAACCAAGAACACAAGACTCTTTCAAAATAAAACAGGAAACATGTGGACATGACATGAGCAACATGAAAACACAGAGACAGAAAATACATGACACAGAAGACTGGGACAGACTTACACCAGGGGACACGAAGAGTCTCATAACTAAGCAGACATAAAAGAACCTAAACTATACTGCAATAATAATAATAATAATAATAATAATAATAATAATAGACTTAATAGACTTAATATCATTTCATAAATAATCAAAAAATACAAAATAACTAATTAACCCTCAACTTAAGAACAGCACATGAATAGAACACAATATAAACATAAGAAAATAATACAAAAATAATACAAAACGCTGGGTCACAGACCCAGCCCCTGACAGAGAACCTGCTGAGCCACCACAGAGGGCACTTCCACCTGTGACATGCAAAAATCTATATTGTGAGTAGACTTGTAAAGACATTTCTATGTAAATATGTTCGTATAATAACAATATGAAGACGTACTAAAATTGTTAAAAAAAATACTGAAGTGCTTTTCACACTAAATAGAGCAAACACTATTCCCTATTTAGTGATCTATTTAACTTTAAAATTTTCCATCTTCTTTCCCTCTGACATATCAAGGTTGTACATTTCTTCTTCTTGTTTTGATCCCTCTAACACCCCAGGACCCACCTGTAAGCTCGAGGGGGAGAATCTGCTTCTAACTGCGTATTTTAGACGAAGACAGCATTTATACTATATTAGGTTTAAATAGGGTTCGTTTCAATTGTAAACTGGTTCTCATATGGCACAAACGTAGCTCAGTCACGCATTCGTACACACATTCGGCCTAATTCTTTACCTCAACACGATTAAATTAATTCAAACATGCCCAAGCTCCCGACTGAGCAAGTCCTTTTAAGAATTTACTCATGGCCTTGTAGTCCAGACCATCTGATCAATTGAACACCACACACTAGTGTCACAGGTGTATGCTAGAAGGGAAACCCTTCTAAACGGGACGAGCAGCAGGGGATGATCACGGAAACAGAAAGACATGTAATACCCGGTTAAAATAATTAATAAAAATATATACTTTATTTACAGCATAAAAATACCCCGATCAGGAAAAAGAATAATTTAAAAAAGACATAAAACTAAGGATAACAAAAGTCCAGTCCTCAGTCCGCGAGCTGAAGCCCCCAAGGGTCCCAATCAGTCTCCGCCACACTTAAGGCCACTAAAAGTCTGCTGAACTCCACCAGTGGGGCCAGGCCAACAGTGTCCTCTGCCACTCTGCTACCGCTAGACACAGGAAAGCAGCAGCAGTCACCCTTCCTAATTTACCGGGGATGTCTTTATGCATTTTAACAAACGGGACTTACCCCGCGAGGGAGGAGCTCCAAACTCCGCCCGCCACTGTTCCGTGCCTTAAGCTTTTTGGCTGGCGTCTTGCTACCACCTGGAATAGTCTGCCACCCACAGACCAAGGGCCCTCTCTCCTTCTCCTGCAACTGCGGCCGCGACCTGCTGCCTTCGGCTGGGTCCTCTTTTTATATTTTATAGCATTGCACTTCAAGCTAAAACCATAAGTGACCAAACCAACTGAAAGTTATCTATAGCAGCGATCAGTAAGATGTGTGATGACCAGATGGGGGGAACTGCCCAGATATTAATAGCCATATTTCAAGCAGGTTGTAATCATCCGCAACATCACTTCTCCATCCTCCCAAAAGTAACGCAACTGAAAAATCCACGCAAAGTCATTCAGTGAGGAGATACTGTCCTCTGCAAGTTTTGCCACAACATCTCAAGCTAGGAGAGAAAAAACAAAACAGGTTAAACACGGATAACATATTATGTTAAAACAAAATCTAATAATTTTGATATTTAGAAATTACCATGAACATCAATCGCAGTAAGAGCACCAAGGGTCATCCTTGCCCCTCCAGGGAACTTCCCACGCACCAGGTCTACAATGTCAGCAATCTGGGCATTGCAATTCTCCACATAGGCCTTTGGAAGATGAAACCAATAAAAAAAAAATGTAAAAGAAGTTTTAAGTTTTAAAGAAACCCACACAGTATCATTTCATAATTGGATTTTTTTTTCAACTTTTACATTTTTTTTAAAGACTGACAGGCAGAGGGTTGGTCTGGATGGCTTCAGACACTTGGCTGGTCTGATATATAGAAGAGGCACAAATAAGAACTTGGCCAGGCCACTGCAACACCCACTTCTTCCGGGGAATCTACATGAAACAAAATTCAGATAAGTTTGAACTCTTGATAAAATAACTGAAAACACTATTTGAATATTTGAATCAGGATGATAGGAGTTATAGTATTCTTTAATCATATTTTACAACCCCTCTATATTTTAGAGGGGTCTATCATATGCTTTCTCTAGATCCACAAAGACTCAGTGCAGCTCCTTCTGACCTTCTCTATACTTCTACATCAACACTCTTAAAGCAAAAAAATAATCTGGCATGAAGTCGCACTGCTGCTCGCTGATCACCACCCATCTTCTTAACCTAGCTTCAACAACTATTTCACATATCTTCTCACTTTATTGTGTTTTAAACATGCCGAACACTTCTGAGCGTTGGGTTCTCCACCTGCAGAAACCATTTATATCACTACGGTCGGGCACCTGGTGTTCACGCGTGACCCCGCCAAATTGTCTGTCGCTCGAGAGGAGTTTGCGACCATGGAGCGCCTGGGCATTGTGCAGTGTTCGACTAGTGCCTGAGCTTCCCCATTACACATGGTGCCTAAATCTGACGGTTGGTAGCGACCTCAAGACAGATACATTAGCATTCCTTATCCTAAAAACAAGATAAAGAGTAAAGTAAGCATTTATTTTGTTAGGAAAAGATTTGATGGGCATACAAGTCAGAGTAGCATAATCGAAGAGGAAGCTGAGATGCCTGGTTGCCTCATCAACCTCGTCTATCAGCTTGTGAATGGTCACATCCCTGGTGTTTTTAATGTACTGGTTAAGAGACAGCAACTCTTCTGAAGTTTCCGGGTGCCTCTGACCATCTTCGTAATTTCCTCATACATTTTACATATCCCAGTGAAAAAAGGACAGCTGACCAACCATTTTTCCAGCAAACCTTAGAAGTGATCATAATAAAAAGTCACAAAATATGGACTCTGCACTATGTGAAGTGAAAAACGGCAAAAGTATAACAATGTAAATCAGATATGAAACAGGAATCTATTTTATGCATATGAAATATGTAAAATAGTTAGTAACACAACACATGCTAACACTGTTTTGCTGTATACCTTAGCTTGAGCTGGATAAATCTTCTCCTTTTCAGTTGATATTTTGCCAGTAATCGCCATGTCCTCAGTAAATTCCAGCTTTGCTATGCCTTCAAAACACTTATTCAGGTGGGGTTGGACACACAGGGGGTATCTGGTCTGTGAAAGAATCTCCAGGAGCTCATCATTAGACCGAAAGAAGAATCTGGAAACACAGTGAACAAAGAAAGCTGAAACAGCCACTTGAGAAGATCCTTAACAGTATTTCTAATATTAGTAAATTAATTAAGTAACTCTTCCATATTTATTTTTCTGTATTAATGTAAGATTTTCCTACAGGCATCTACAGCACTGTAGATGCTTCTGCTTTACGTTAGTTCTATTTTATTTATTTATTTATTTAGCAAACATAGACTGTCAATGTGTATTTTAGCCTACAAATAGGAGTCAAACTAGCTGAAATATCAAATATCTGAAGGTACTATCAGTGCCACTGATAGTGCCCTTGGAAAATAGAGCCTCTTCTTTTCCAGGTAGGTATTGAGGCCTTTTTGAATGTCATCCAGAAGCACATTGGACTCCTGCAACTGTTCCAGCATGTTGGGCTGGCCTGTAGCCACTAACACACGCGTATCCTTAACCTGGAAAGTGTTATCACACAGAATTTGAAACAAAATTCACGAGATCCAATTACAGAAACTAAAACGCCTTTTGACAGTGTCATAGGGATTATACCGCCTCCGTCATGATATTGTTCCAGTAGCTGTCCACAATGGCAAACTTGCGTCCCTCCTCAGGCATCTGGGCAACGATGTCCTCTGAGCTGAAGATGGGCTCAAGGTAGAGCCACATAGCCTGACACTTCAACATGGCATCTAGTATGTCCTGCATACATCCTGCAGCTTGTCCTCCCATTGCTATTTAGGAAAGTATCAGTAAGAATAACACAACTGCATTTAAAACGAGCTTTTGTTGTATCTCATAGTCATAGCATTTCTAATGTAGAATTTACCAACGACTAAATTCAGATAAATGTCTTAAAGAATAAATACAAGACTAGAGATGTACATAACTGTAATATTAGCATGGGAGAGCATAAAAATGGAAATTCAGAAAAATATACACTAAAAGGATAAATATATTGTAATTTCTTTGCCTGAGGCTGTGCTTAAGCAGGTCAAGTAATTTTGTTCTTGTTGGAAACAGAGCTTGCACGCTAATCCCACAGATGTTTGAATTTGAATTTTAGCAGTGCCAGTGCCCCATTATTACATCTAGTACGCATTCAAATACAAATATTAAAATCAAAGTAAAACACCTGCATCCATTATAAAGCAGCAGGAGTGAGCCACCTGCAGAGTTTCATGTTTATGTAATTACACACTAGTCACAGTGGCACTATTTTTGCATGCAAAATGTTGGAACAACATGAACAGTAGTGCTGCTGCTTTATTCTATAAGCAAGGAGAGAATGAAGAAATCATGTCTGCTCCATATCTAGCAAAGCCTGTTCTTTGTTGATATGCTGTATGGAGGAAGAACAACAACAATCGTGCAGCACCCTCTGGCCTTACAGGATAAAGAAAGGTCTATGTTTTAACAGGTACAAAAACTATTTAAGCTACATTACCAAATGAAAAGATAACATGTGTACTTTAAGGGAAGTAAGAATGT
>NW_005187431.1:1019697-1028858 GCF_000239375.1 Pundamilia nyererei
AGTTGATATTTTGCCAGTAATCGCCATGTCCTCAGTAAATTCCAGCTTTGCAATGCCTTTAAAACACTTCTTCAGGTGGGGTTGGACACACAGGGGGTCTTTGGTCTGTGGCAGAATCTCCAGGAGCTCATCATTAGACAGAAAGAAGAATCCGGAAACACAGTGAACTGATGACACTGTAATTAATAGATACACTGTTTTTAATTCTTTACAATCAGATGTTGACTTTCCTTCTTTCGTAAGAGAATGCTTTCTTTTTAGATCATATATTTAGATTCTATTGTTCTAATTGTATTAACATATAAATATATTTGATACTTTTTTGTATCCGCAAATTATATTTGTGTCAATTTGTCCATTTTCTTAGCTGCTTATCCAATATAAGGTAAAGGGGTTGCTCAAGCCTGTCCCAACTGTGACAGTACATCCTGGATAAGTGGTCAAAAAAAAAACCTTGTCAGTTTGTATCAGCAATGCAAAGAAGACATTGTGTACTTTGATGCCACTATAGTAAGAAAAGAAAGTGCTGGAATGCCACCATGCTATGTGTATGAGTTGGTTGTCAGAAACCCATCCAAAGGTGCACCTCCTCTTCCTGTTGCTACATATGTCATGTGTGACCATATTACAGCCTCTGTAACATACTTCTTGCAGGCCTTTCAAACAGATCTGGTGAGAGCTTTTGTAAATCGGGCCTACAAAAGGCCTGTCATGTTCATGTGTGATGGATCACTAGGACTCCTCTGATCCATTTCCATCACATTCTGCAGAACAAGTTGTGAGGATCTGCTGCAGAAGAACTTTCTCTTGCTCACTGGCAAACATTCATCACAGACATTCAACGTTCCCATTCTTCATCGGTATTTGAGCCACGTCATAAAAAATGCCAAGGACCTTTGTAAAAAACAGTATGCACATTTACATCAATAATTCTTTGAGAATATAACATTTCTAATTTAAAGGTACTACTAACAGTGATTCCATTTATTTCTTTCCCCAGCATTCCAGAGAACTACAGGCTTGGAATGCATCTATTTGGGCTGCTTGCATGTTGTGCTAACTTAAAAGACATGGATGAGGTTGTCCATAGTGCAGCAGTAGTGTTTCGCAGTCCTTGTAATGGAAAGAATATAACAAAGCATTACAACAACCTGAAACTCCTTATGCAAAAAAGGGGGACCCTAGATGTGGATGAAAAGACTGTGATTGCTGAGGACTACAAAGTTAACTTATATTTATTAGTAAAGTAATATTAGTAATAAGTGTTTATTTGTCTCTGTCCCATAACAATTCATTACTTTATATTATTAAAAATAACAATGTATTTTTAAAACTCAATAATCTGTTAAAAAATGAAATAATTATGAAAACATGCTTTCATATGTACATACTTTAATGAATTTAACATTGCATGAAAGTAAGAATTTTATTTTATTTTATTTTTCTTTGAGATATTACTGAATATATATAAGTTTTACAGACTGATGTTCAGAACGCCCCCTTGAAGACCCATTTCCAGGAAATTGTTGACAGTGCAACACTGGACTGTGAGGGTGAACGAAACCTCTTTTATGCCGAAATGTATTTCAGGTCTGGTAAATCACCTTCTCGTGGGTGTGGCCCTGCCAGGTGGCTGGCCACACCTGAAGATGATGCCACGCACCTGCAGCTGATCAGCCTTGTCAGGGGAGCTATTTAAGGGTGTGATTGAGCTCCTACTGATGTGCGATCGTTGTGTGAGACGGCATGTCAGTTGTCTTACTGAGCAAAGTCTTTTGAGTGTATGCAAGCTGTAGTTGTGTATCCTGACAGCTGCCTCTGTTATTTCCCCCCCAGGCAGAGCATGGAAACGAGAGGGCAGCAAGCACGGGGTGTGCGGACACACGGGAGCTGAAAATACAGAGCACGGACTTCGGGTGTAGAAAGACACGACAAGGGAGTCAGGGGAGCGCACGGGGATCTATTGTGTAATATTCACAGCACTGTCAATAAACGCACTGTTTTCTGCACCAGAGTCCTGCATTGTGGGTCCTGATTTCCCCACATCCCCACGGTCTGCCAGCCATGACAGTGTGTACGTGTCACCATTAGTGACAGGCTTGCCACTGAAAAAAGAGAAAACTGAGGTATGTTTTAATGTTCCGTTAATTTCAAGAATTAAATGACAACCAGACTTTCAATTCTTTAAGCTCACAATTATCCTTTCGTCGTTCTATAAAATAAACAAAAGAAGTCATTCAAAAATGTTATTTGTTAACAGAGAAAGACACGACTCCCACGGTTCCTGTCAAAACCTTGGAACAGGAACAGCTCAAACAACATGATATTGTCTAAAACCAGGTATTTTACGTTTATTTTATGTCTACCGTTGTGTGTTATTATCGTACATGAGTCTGATGATTGTCACATGTCTGTCTTTGTAGGATGAAAGCCAGGAACAAGTAGCTGTTTGCCAGAAAACTGCAACATACATGGCTGAGAAAGCGTCAGTCACATTTTGGAAAGGAGATTTCAGTGCCTTCGAAATGGCTGCAATTGTGAATGCTGCTAATTGAACTCTTTCTCACATGGGCAGACTTACAAAGGCACTATTTGCCACTGGTGGATGTAATATCAAAGCAGAGAGCAAGGTCTTCTTTGCCAAAAATGGCAAATTAAAGACAGGACAAGTAGCGGTAAGCAGGGAAACTACCTTGCATGAAGCTTATTCATTTGGTAGGCCCATGTCTGCAGAATGACCCCAACAGTGCGCATGATATCCACTGCTAAAGTAAAATAAAATGATAAATTAGTCCACAAAAAGTAGCAGTCATTAAAAAGATTCAAACTGGGGTTTTTTTCAGCTGTTATGATTTCTAATCAAACACACCCCACAAATATGTGTAATATATCAGCATTAATAAAGTGTTTTACAAGAACAAGAGTAACTGAGACAAGTATGAATTTCTGAATTTTGTTTAACATCACAAATAAAACGCATTTCAATTATTGGACTTTATTTATGTAATCATGTAAAATCTGGAGAGATTTTGTTGTTGTTGCATGATGTACTTTTTTTGAAAAATTACATTTAAAACCATTGTAATCTATTACGGTACAATGAATGTTCTCAGAAGAATGAGTTTTTGAACTTATAACAAATTACTATTCTGTTGTTGACTCACAGCTCACATATTTGTGGAAACACCATGAAACAGAAGTTGTCTTTGTGGTCCTGTCTCAAATTAGAGGTAACGACTTCATCATACGTCACACAGCTGGCTTGCAGGAGATGTATGTACTCCTAGTATTAAAAACAAAACAAAATTATTGCATAATGTTAAAGCTGGGGCAGATAAAAGATCACAAAATTTTATTTTGTGATCTTTGGAGCGATAGAAATCATCAGGAGACAAAGTTTGTCCAAGGTAAATTTTTATTTCATATATTAGAGATTTCTGATTTTGGAAATTTTGTAATGTTTTTAAATAAATGGAAAAAGTATTTCTGCAGATTTGTTATGAATTTCTAATGTGTCACAGGTGAACTTTGACAACTACAAAGCCATTGTATCATTTGTACACATTGGAAATATACACGAGAAGTCTGGTTAGTACTAGCAACATTTTTGTTACACTAAATTTTTTTTTTCCATTAACAGTGTTCATAATTTATGTAATTTTAAAAACTAGATCTATCACAGTACATAACTGCAATGACAGCTCTCTGTATTTGGTCGATCCTTCAAGAAAGTCTTTGGAGCAGGAAGAGTCTGACCGGGTAGCCCAAAGATTCTGGTAATTATGCATTATTTACGTCTTTATTATTATAACAAAATATTAGGTATTCTGTGATGTCATTAGAAAAGTGACAGGACCAAGGGCCTTTATCTAAAGGTGCTTTCGAACTGCGTGACACAGACTGCCCTCTAACATAATTTTTTTTTTTTAATTTGTAGCTTAATAAACTGCACTAAAGATGAATAAAGAATTGTTAGAAAACAGTCATCTTACATGAATTACAAAGGATAAGTATCTGAATAGGGCATTCACCTGTTTATGGAGGACATCTGTTTCTATATTTGAACATATGGTTGGAGATGAAAGGGTAATAAA
Organism: Pundamilia nyererei; assembly: GCF_000239375.1. NCBI lineage: Eukaryota > Metazoa > Chordata > Actinopteri > Cichliformes > Cichlidae > Pundamilia > Pundamilia nyererei. The sequence continues at coordinate 1,023,792 of NW_005187431.1, forward strand.
ATCCATGGTTATCAGTTATTTAAACAAGTATTTCCAAACTAGACACAAGCAATTTCCAAAGATAAAAATACCCTTACAATGCTTAAGGAGAAAGACATTAGCACAATTTGTAGATTTAAAAGAACATATGTATTTTAACTTCATGTAACATAATATAGATCACAGGGCATTCTCACACAGCTTCAAAAACATGTTGAGATTCATTCATGTGTCTGTCTGATTCATGAAAAAGAAGAGAAGGATCATTTTGTGTGTAACTTTTATCATGCAACAGAAACTGTACCTGCTGTACTGATATTTTCACTTTAATTCTATTTTTGTTTGTTTGTTTGTTTGTAATGGACGCATTCCCAAAGAAACCTGAAATTACATTTTGACAACTAAAAAAGAGATGGCCAGGCACAAAGGACATTGCCGCAGACAATACTTGAGGCCTCAGGTGTGTAACATCTTTAAGTTTCATTTATTTATTCGTGTCAAACTGCTGAACACTAACATATATGTATATTTTTCCATGTATTAGTATTCAACAGTGACAACTGTGTCATGTGTGCAACAGTGAAACCACCCAATCCAGGACCCTCCATCACTGACTGGGTACAATGTTTTAAAAATAGTTTTGTTGTCTAGGATGACATATTTGCTTCTGATTCAAATTATTTTATTTATGTACTTATTTACTTTATGTCTTTATGAAAACTCATGTATTTGTTGTTCACAGATTCAGTGTGATAACTGTAACCGCTGGTTCCATTCTGAATGCCTGGACATGGAAAAGGCACAGCTCATCAATGCACAGAACAGAGTGGAAGTGTATGCTTTGTCTAACCTAAGTCCACATGTAGTAAAAGCCACTGACTTGTTTATTTGTGTCAGTCATTATTGGTGTTTTGAGGAACACATGTGCAAAATACATTATTGATAACATTCTTCCTTTGAGCACATTATTTAAAGGTAAGGTAACCATGCAGGTAGGAGTTATGCATACAGGAATTAACATACACATGCTAATTTCTACAGATTACAATGGCTTATATTTCAGTGTTCTAGATAGAAATCCCAGAGGACTGCTAAATGGTCTAACCTGAAATACAACAGACATACAAAGGTATTGATGGAATCCCAAAAGGTGGCACTGTAAGCGATCCCTGAAAAGGAGTCTGACATGGGCCTTACAGAATGGACAGGGTTGAAACATGAGCCAGCACCTACAATTGGATTTGCCTGGGCACATACTGCAGCTCTATGCCAGCGTAAAGCTACACTACAGTTATTAAGTGTGGACATTAGCATACAAGTTTCAGTGACAGGCTGCCTGTTTTGAGGCAGTCTGTTAAATTGGCAATACTCACTTTTGAATCAGTTCGTCTCTTGTACTTTGGCACTGTCTCTGGACAAACTTCAAACTCAGATGGTAGGAGGGGGAGGTTGGAGGAGAAAAAGGTCCTCCAGCTTGATAAACCTCAAGGAAGAAAAGCTGAAAGGAGATCAAAGATAATGACTTGCATTTCACACTTTAAAAGTTACACTTTTAATTGGTTCAGGCAGTTAATTAATACAACCTAGTACAGAAATTCAGCTTCACACCACAATACTCATGCTGTTTCTCTTTGTATCTGGCATAACATTTTAGCTTTACATCTTAGAAACTGAGCTGAATTAGCTGTGGGGGAGGCATGAGGTTGTTTCCTGTGTGCTCAGTATGACAATTTACAAGTGAAATACTTCACTGAAAATATCCCATGCACTGCAAATAAAACAGCATAATCTAAGTGAACAGGAAGAACACATTACCTGCTTAGCCACACCTCCTGCAGTAGGAGCATAATATGAGTGACAGCAAAGAGATGCTGTCTTTGCCACAACTTAACATCCCTGTAGCTGGTTGCCCAGGACACTGCACGAAAAAACCTCCTGGGGAAAAAGCTGAGGGACACTGCATATGGATAATCGATGACGTTCAAATGGGTCCATGAGAATGTAGTTCACTGGTCAAATGATCATGAAAGAATCATTAGTTTTTGTCTGTTTAATTATAGAACAAATGCTAACAGTGGAGATGTGTGCAATCACTAAGGATTACTATCACTGTTTAGTACCTACGCTTTTCAAGCTGAAGTAATAATCTCTTTTGACTTCCTCTTCCATGGCAGCACTCAACTCTGGAGGGGTTTACTATCCTTAGTGTTGGGAGACAGCAGCTGCACGATGTTGATCCTCTGCTGGCAGGGCTGGGGGGCCAACACTGAGCTGGGAACAGTGTTGATGTAGTATATTTACCTCTGTGACAGCAAAGTCAAGGTCATACATGTGTTTAAAAAAAAAGGGGTTTAAATCAGCGTCTGACTAATTACACACTAAATTAAGTGATACTTGCTTCCAGGTCTGTGTCATTAGGTTCTGCCTGAGTGGCCCTGATCATCTTCTCTTGCTCAAGCATTGTGTCCAGCTGCTCTTCAGGACTCATAGGTCGCCTGCTGGGTCTGGGCAAGCTTCTAGACCTGGACCTGAAATGATACATGAGGAGATGCATCCCTATGAAAGGGTGAGTGAATTAGATCAAGTGTTTTAAGAAGAAGAACACCTTAAAGTTAAGTTACTGATGTCATTTGTTTGCTTAAATGTATAATTACCTGCTCCTTGGGGTTATTGCTTTTCTCTTTCCAGGTGGTGTTAGTGCTAAAAGCCTCATTAAGATCAAAAATATATGCTGAAGTGAAGTTTCTCAGGCAAGTCTTAAGAAGTACTAAATTATCAGATAGCAAATCAAAGAATACTGCAGTCTCACATCGCTTTACAAAGCCTTCCCTTTTTAATCCCACAGCGAGACAAGCTCAAAAGGATACAAGACCCCGCTGGTTTTGCCAAGGATTGATGGAGAGTGTGTCGTCTGCGCTGGAGCTGATTAATTTTCAGATCCTTAGCCCAGGGCCTGTAGTTGTTTCCAATGGACTCACTGGGGGTTCGGTAGTGACGCTGCTCTTTAAATGGAACTGCCAGCGTCCATGATTTGATCTGGAGAATGGTTTGGTATTCGCTGTGCCTTAAGACGATCTGAGTTCAAATAAAAGGTTAAAAGGTGGCACAAGGATTTTTGCTTCTAACTCCAGACAATTACTTAACTGACTTTTCTAAAGCACTAGTTCATATGCGGCACCGTAAACATTATTCGTATTTGATTGAGTTCGGAGGGTTCGCTGTTACAGCTCAAGGGCAAAGGTGGGGGAACAGAATATTCTCTCTTCTGACTTGTATTAAAAATGGAGTCGTCATCCATCTGTAAATCGGATGAAAACAGTGAGGGTTGGAACCAATGTTCCCTCTAATTTTTCATGTGTCTGAGCGAACACACAAACTCCCTGAGCGGTCCCATGTACCACTGTGAGCAACAGCAGACGTGTGCACAGTGTGCACAAAATACAGTAAATAATGATCAATGTTGGGCAATTAATTATATAGTTCTTCAAAAAAAGTAACTGAGTTTTGCAAACAACAAAGTTTCTTGCAGCTGTTTACCTAAAAATGCAGCCAAGGTGTTTTAAAAAAAAATAAAAAAAAAATAAATATTTCAAACTATTTACAGAACAATCAGCTGTTCTGCATCAAATTTGATGCCACACGAATCATTTGTGCCACTCCAAAAAACAATTTCTGTCCACTATGAGATAAAGGACAACAACAGCCTGATACCTGCAGGCCTGACAACAGGAGATGTATCACTCCTGTAACACCTGTAACATTCAGCAGTCACCTCGTTGTTCTGACACACACAACAAAACTATTGACTACACTACACACTAACTACACAAGATTTGTGCTAAACGTCACAAATCTCTCACATCTCAAAACACCGCCATCACTCCTAAAACTTTCCCCCTTCCTAAACAACTAAATGCCATGTTGCCATATCATTTTTTGATTGGTCGACGTGGTACATTTTTCGACCAATAGGAAAGGGTGGGGGTTTTTTTGGTTTTGGTTTTGCTCACAGGCGGAGAGTGCTTTCGAGCATTTTCCTTATAAAACGCTGTTTTTACCATTTCTTCCCACAGTAAATATAAACAACGATAGTCTTCAGGAAGAAAACTAAACATTGCAGATATTTTTATCATAACTCTGGTTTTAAATGGCCTATCAACACAATTTAAAAACTGGTATAAAGTCCACACTTTTTCCGTCAATTGTTCCGTCTCTCCTGCTCACATCTCCAATGGTTGTACACATTGTCATTAACGTGGCTTCACTCCACATCAGCCACGCCGCTTTGCTAGCTAAAACACATAAGGTCGCTGTGTCCCAATTAAGAGACCGCACGCTTGAAGTACTTGAGTGCGATTACGTCACCGCCACGCGACGACGGCTGTCCCAATTCAAAGTGTACTTCAAATGCATACTCCAAATGCGCCGTCGATTTCCCCAAATATCAAGCGTGGTCCGGTGCACGCTTCGCGGTCCCATATATCCCACAATACATAGTGCGGCGGTGGGTGTGGATAATTTTGCCACAAAATACGGCAGACAGCAGCGTCCGAAGAGTGAACTGTCAAAAGTAAGTACTGAATATGATGTCACTTATTTATGTGCGAATGTTTAATAACGAAGAACATTAAAACATTACTGTTGGCCACATGTCGGGAAAGTTATGTGACATTAGCGATGTTTGTACTAACTTGGTTTTAAAGCCTTTACTTCAAAATATACGCCGTTCAATAGTCGACCTTAATCTTACAGAGAATCTGATGATTCTGTGGATAATTAAAGTCAGTCATATATCCACAAACACAACAAGCTGAAAGTCAGTGATGCTGCTCGGTTTGCAGTCCTGAATATCACGGCACAAGCAGGATTCACTGCACTGTTAATGTTAGCTTTGTTATATCGCTGCCTCTGTTCGGTGGTGTCGAGCCAAACGGACTTTAACGTGTGTTTGAACGAGCTGACGGTTCACTCGTTAAGCTGAAATCACAGGAGTCACACATGTGTCCACTGTACCATCTGGAAACTCTTCTTGTTTAGCACTCGTAATAACACAAACACTAAATCCTCCTTCTCTTGTGCTGTTTTGTA
>NW_005187431.1:1030487-1048074 GCF_000239375.1 Pundamilia nyererei
TTTTTTTTTGTGCACAACGCAGATTTTCTGTGCGCAGAGACCGTGCCAGCAGTGCGCAATTGCGCACGCACGAAGCTTAGAGGAAGCATTGGTTGGAACACAAAGACACTTAAACACACACTTAAAGCTTTATTACCGTAATTTGCATTCTGCATAAACCAATTGTTTTGATCTGTCAGTGCTTATTTTTCAATTAGGATTAACTGATAAAAGAAATATTACAAACATGCTGTAAATTAAAGAAGGATAAATGCATAGGCAAGAAAGAAGGAACTGATGCAGTTAGAGGCCAGAGCCTTTTGTTTGTGGCTGGAACCAACACGACAAAGTTTTCCCTTCCAAACGTTTATAAACTGGAAGCCAACGTTAAATTTATCCATTAACCATCACGTATATTCTGCGGACATTGACAAGCCTATATTTTAACCCAATTTCTCTCTCCCCTATAAAACAAGTAGAGTTCAGCGACCTGTGGCAGAGTAATTTTTTAGTTTTATTTTTTTTACTTTTTTCAGCCTTTCCATTTTGTTCAGCTTTTCTGTTACAAAGGAAAATAAAAGCATGGGAACTTGTGACTATAGAAGCAAAAATGATATAAATTCACATTCACATCTTGTCAGATTTAAAGACTAAAGCCGGAAAAATGCAGGTGTGCTTTCACTTACCTCGTTTCGGTCTTTGTAATGTTATGCTAGCAGGATTCAGTGTTGCCAACTCCTCAGTAAGGAAAATCGCTATTGGCTGTCCTAAAAGTCGCTAAATGACGTCATCGCCTAATTTGCATAATTGGTCACATTAAGTCAGTGAAAACGTCCTAAATGCATGTAGAATGAATTTAGAACTACAAATTAATTTTCTTTTGGCAATTATTGTTTTTTTAATGTCACAATTCCAACCCTGCTCCTTTATCCGGGCTTGGACAGGTGTTCTGGGAATCCATCCTACCTGAAAAAACATCCTGCCCAATGTTTCTGCGCAGACGCGGAGCATGCGCACTACACCAACGCCGAATTAACTTCTTTTTCTTTCACCCATCCGGAATACTTCTTAAGGTTATGGGTAGGGTTAGGTTTAGTAGCAAGTCACTGTCAAATGAGAATACGGGTAGGACGTTTTGTCAGAGTAGGATGGTTTCTCAGAAAACCGGCAAAAGTGCCCGAAATAGGCACCGCAAAACAACATAACAGTAAAAGAAGAATTGACTGCGTTACGGTCAGGGCGGGAGCAGCGGCTTCGCTCATGCGCGATTCATTTCCAGTTTGGACGCATAGGTGTGAACAACTCCTGCAGCTGGGGGAGGACTATCCTCCACCTGTGAACACTCTGGCACGGGCGAGATGCCCACGGCAGCACCCGCTGCTTGTTGAGAGCGATACGCGTTTTCACAGCAAAAAGTCGTCATAAATAAGTCTCCGACAACACCAGAAAAAGTCGCCAGATTTGTCGCTAGTCGCTTTTTAGAAAAAAAAAAAAAGTCGCTAAGGAGGTCTGAAAACTCGCTAAATATAGCGACAAAGTCGCTAAGTTGGCAACACTGGCAGATTTTTGAGCAGCGCCAGGTTAGATTTTCAATTTAAAAGTCCAGCTGTTGTAATCTGTAGCTTGGAAATGCTGCGGTTGTAGCACGTATTAATCCGCCACTCACATATTGCACATATCTGCACACACTCTACCTCAGGCTACCGTTTGCTCTGTCAAGGCTTTAAATCAAGAATAATCATCATGTACCATAAACTGAAACACCGTTGATCTCATTCGGGACGGTATCCGAACAAAATGTCTTATGATAGAATATACCACACATCAAATATACTTCTGATATAGCATTAACATTGATATAAAACGATGAATACATATAGTGCATGCAAAATACAAAATACTATATATATATATATATCACATAAATTCTGTTGCATATGTAAAACACAGCGAGTCATCAAAACTTTTCATATAAGTTTACATACGATTGAGAGATTTTAATTTGCAGCTATTTCATTATTCCATGCTATTTAACTTAACAAAATTATGAAAATAATGACATTACTCACGTCCTGCTTTAGTTAGTCACGTGGATTGGGTGGGCGTGGTTTCACCACGGGTGGAGGTCACTGTTGTCGGGCAGAACAAGGTCGACGGCGTACCTTTCAGTGTGTCTGGTCAGGTTTTAGACATGGTAAGTTCCACTGTTAAATTTCTGCACCCGACAGTGTAGCACAACAGTCTTAGTGATGCAGGTTATTGTACTTGTTAACTTCTTAATTGGTACGGCGGCTCACCAGTCATCACTGTGCTAACTTTCTCTTAGCTAGCTAGTTGATAGCTTGACCTTGCCTGCTAAAGTTAAAAAGGCGCACTTGCTTTAGCTAACAGCCCATTTAAGCCACATTTAACAATAACTGTTAAAAAAAAGGAAAAAAGGTAATGTTAACATAAATTACATGGCTTACGAAACAAACTTGTGTTTTCATACTGTTTTATTATTTTGTAGTTTCTATTTTTTTAAAAAGATATATATCGAAAACACCGCGGCACAACACCGAGAACAACAGCCCCAAAAAAAGCAGATTTTTTTTTTTTTGCGGGAAATCGCAGTAAAAATAAGGCTTAGACACTATATGATCTTTACAAGGGTAGTTAATGCTAAATCTACAGTAAAGTTTTGTAACTTAAATAAGTCTGCACTTTTAAATTGGTTTTAGTGGTTGGGCCAGCAGCCATCACATGGTGGCAGTTCCGAGTAGCGAACGCATGTTAGGCACACTCGCGATCTTGTAGAGATAGGTATATTTCCAAAATATAAGCTTGTGAATTGAAATGGCTTGTTTGTTGTTTTCTTTCTTTTTAAAATTTTAAGGATATCAACAAGCCCAGAAGCGCTAACCAGACCTTATCTTCTTTGAAGTTGTCAAATGGATACATCTTACCTGAGGGCAAATTGACTCCTAATGCCCTCTTTGTTGGCGGGATCGACATGAAGGTAATGCCGAAGCTGTCAAGCCAGAAAGTATTATCCGACATTTGCCAAAAAACGCCAGTATTTTAAGTTGTTGTAAAAGACTTGTTGACCTTTACGCTAACATATCTCATTACTGATAAAAAGTCATTTTGAGTCACACAGAATACTCCTTTCATAGGGCAGAAGCAACAGTTGTTTTTTGAACTCTTGAATATCCTTTACTTATTTAGCTTAATACTAGTTAATATTAGAAGTGTTAATTTCAAGACAGCTGGTCATAGGGCAGCAGAAATTGCAAGAAAAGCAACAAAACAGTGATACGAATGTATTTTCAGTGGCTAAAAAGGACTCGATTGATTATAGTGTGGAACACAGAGTAGGGTAGAAAAACGCAGACTATTAAGGATGCTTGTAAAAGAGGTAATTTCTTTTTCTTATGTTACAATTTGTGAATCCTGTTTACTAGAGCCCATTTACCAATATAAGCTAAAATATGACATTAAAATTATTAATAATTAAAATTTAAATCACTTAAAATTATACATACATGCCACTCTAAATTTGGTGAATTGTGTATAATCCTTTTTTGGGGCGGGGTTTAACATATCGAGCAAAAATTTAAAAGAAAAATAATTTGCTTTCTTTAACCGCACACATTTCGAGAAGAAAAAAAACAAAACTACATGGTTCTTTTAAAACGTATTAATTAGAACATGTGGCAGCCAGGCACTGCAGCTCACAGTAGAGACACTACTTGAAAGGAGGAGGAGACCCCAGAACAGACCTGGGACATGCTGGAGAGATTACATCTCTCAGATGGCCTGGGAATAATAGGACTTTTCTGGGTATTTTCTTAAGAATTTTGTTTATAAATCTATTGAAAATCACATGAAAACGAAGAGATTTGTCAGGAGCCTGTGGAGTCAGGTGTGATACACCCTGGACAGGTTACCAGTCTGCTAAAAATCTGGTTTCTCTCTTCACTTGTTTTAATCTTTAGGTGGATGAAAATGAAATCCGGGACTTCTTTGCAAGATATGGTACTGTTAAGGAAGTAAAGATTATCACATACCGTGGAGGAATCTGCAAAGGGTAAGTTTTTTCTGTTCAGAGTAATTCGGGTTTTGCTCCCAGATTTTGAAGAGGTAATGAAATGACTATTGCTTCACTTTCTGTTTCAACGTACTGAGGTTAAATTTTGGAGTGTGATGATCAGATTATTGAACATGTAGAAGTATTAGTGAAGTTTATTAATCTACTTACATTTCAGACTGAATGTTATTACTTCTTCGATATATTTGGATATTCTGATTTATTTTGTGTGTTTGTTCCTAGTTATGGATTTGTGTACTTCAGTGAAGATGTCAACATTCAGTCAGTCATTGAGGTAAGAAGCCCGTCATTGGATCTATTTTGTGTCTATGCATATGTCTAATGTGGAATAATAATAATAATAATATATATTTTCTGTAAATATTTTTGCCATAGCAACAGATCAGTTTTAAGGGACGGAAACTCAAGTTGGGCCCTGCCATCATGAAAGAAAGGGTCTCTCGTATGTATTCTGTTTGTTGGGTAGTGCATATACTTATTGTTCTGTTTTCACTAAATAGGGTTTATAATGTTAATGCCAAACTGATTCCCCCCACCCCACATCCAGGGTCGATGCCGTCGCGTCTGGTTGGCCCCGCTCCTTGGGTGAATCCCACCCAGTACTTCTACTGTGCTTGCTGCTCACCCATGGGAGGTGGGGTGCCACAACCTTCGCCCATCATAAACGGAGGCAACCCATACAATCAGGTATCTTACACTGAAATTACCTTCAGATTGTTATTGAATGTTGTTAAATGCTGATCATTTGTAATCGATAAGCGCTTGCTCACAAACTACATATTACCATAACCACCAATTTTAGATAAGAAAACATGGTTACCTTTAGATTGATCATCAAGAAAGTGCCAAAGCTATTGTAAAACACAAGTCAGGCGGCTGCTTGAGCAAAAACAAAAGAATTTCCATGTAGAAATTGATACAATAGTGTTTCCTTGGGACTGATGGTGGTTTTTATGGGGATAAAGTAAAAAGCAGGCTGAAACATTTGAGATGGTACTTGTTGTATCCAGTGAAACAGCACAAGTGGGGGGAGAAAAAAAAAAGAAGTTTTTACATCAAAATAAATGTGGTTGGGAAAAACGGCAACAGACCGCTAGAAAAGGAGGAAAACAGGTGGAAGATGAGGGCAATGTGATTTGTCAGTCACAGCTGAGAAACTCCATGCAATTACTGGAGAAAAAAAACATGCATGGATGGAATAATGCCAAGAAACTAGTGCGATGATGTTCAGTGAAGTTGTTAACCTATTTTAATGAATGTGAGTTTAACAAACGGAGCTATTCAAGTTTTATCATTGTAATTTGTAAAATGTTTAGAATTTTATTGTCATGTTGTTTTTGTTTTTAGTTGGAGTCTCTTTTTAAGTATATATATATATATAGATATAGATAGATATAGATATAGATATATGTGTATATATATGTATATGTATATGTATATATGTGTGTATATATGTATATGTGTGTTTTGTGTTTTCCCCAGTGATAATACTTCTGAAATATAAAATGGAACATGTATTTGCTGAGACAGTTGGTTAATCCTCACAAAGAATAAAGTTGCAAAGTGTACAATAATGTATAACTTTAATTGAAAAGGCAACAATTGTAAGTAGCTTTGTTATAAATAATCTCCAAATTGGCCAGTTATTCAGTAAATGGTATGTTGTTTGGCTCTACAAACTCTGTGCTGTGGTTTCATGTGTTGTTACTGGCTTTGATTGCAGCCATACTCCTATGCCAACTTTGGAGGGGTCATGATCCCGCAGATGCCAGTGAATTACGCGCAGAATGCCTATGCCTATCAGGTACACGCACACAAAAACACACACCCCCACACAAAGGGTCTCGCAGCCATTGCACATATGCTCCTGCATGTGAGATGAGGGGTTCAATCTGGTTAAAGTACACCTTACCCCACAATCCAACATACCCTCCCGTCCTCCTATAGTAGCGAGTCTGGGTTTGTCTGTTGCCCTCTGTTTGACAGCTGACGCCTCTCCCCTCATACACAGTACACCCCACCTCCCTGGACGCCGGACCAGAGGACACGGCCTGTCAATCAGGTGACTGCATTGAATAGGAGTAAGAATAGAAGTCATTAAAAAGAAAGACTAAACAGATGTTCTTTGAGAATTGGTTAACTATTGCAGATGAACCTTGTTTTTTCTTTTTCGTTTTTTCCCTTCTTTTCTTTTCCCTCCGTTTTTGGTTTGCCCCCCTAGGAACAAAAGTCATTGTTGTCCAGAACTGTGATGTCCATGTACACCACTAGATGGTGTTGTCTGGCCTGTGTTGGCATCCTGAAGAATGGCTCAACAATGCACTCTAACCTTCCCTTTTTTCCACAAAAGTTAATTTTGTGGGCTTGACAATTCATGACACATCCAGTGCTTTTCTGTTTGTGCTTGTTTTTGTAGTTGTTCATGTCTTTGAAGCACATCTATAGGATTATTCCACCAAACTCTTTTTCTTGTGTTACACTTTGTTTCCAGAGCTTTGTGGACTGTGGAGTCCAGACCATGCTGACTGTGCTGTAGTCCACAGCTACTGAGACCCATGCCAGGTAAAGCAGAACCACTGCAAATGGTTGTATTTTCCTAAGAACTTTGTTAATCTTTACTAAAGTCACACAAAGCAAAAATGTTTGACCAACGCTTTTAAAAAGACTTTTTCTGTTTGTCTGTGTGATTTGGGAAAACAACTTTACTTACTTGCGATTTATTTATTTGTCCTTTCTCTGCAGGCCTCAGGGAGTCAGAATTTAGACAAGATTACACCTTGATACTCTGGACATCTGGAGTAACCCAACTCTTCAGGCTGTTTTCCAAATGCCCTCGCCTCTCATTCCGCGCCTCAAACGTTTGAGAGCCATTTTAACACCAAACTGCATGATCTTTACACTTCAGCTAATCTCATCCCACAATTACAATTTGTAGTGCTGACCTGCAGTCAGCTGCTTTTAACCCACATGGATCACAGTGACAGCACAGGAAGAGCAAAGCACCCTCACCAAACCAGCTGGCACATGGGATCACTTTTTTTTTGTTTGTTTCTTTCTTTTTAAGTATCCCAAACATAGAACGGGACGACTTTTTTAAGCCCACCTTTTGTGCTTATTTATATTTTAGTTTTAATTTACTTTTGGAATTATTTTAAATGTTTGGTTGGAGGGTTTTATCCTGTGCTTGGGCTCTCTGTACATATGTATATATTTGTATATTACTACAATGTCTTGACCTCAATCTGTTTTTTTCAGCATTGGCATATTTGTCTTCTAACTCAAGTTCTGGTCTAATGCTCCTCAGATTAATAATCTTCATTAACTTGTTTACTATAGCATAAGAGCACTTGGTCATTCCATTAATTTGGAGCGCACCACCCTCCTTTTGTTTCCTTTTTTTTTTTTTTTTTTTTTGTTTATTTAGATTCATGGGGTGTAGGTTGAGGCATTAAACCAATCTCAGTCGCCTCATCATTATTACTTACTTCTCATCTTCATCATTGGTCTAATGTTTGTCCAGTGGTTCCACACTCGAGGACAATCACGGCATAATTTTTGTTTACAATAACTCATTAATCAACTCATACTTAAAAAATGAAGGACATGATTTAAAACAATATGCTGTATTTCATCTCTTTAAGACAAGGTTCACTGTTAGGGTTTAGTTTGTATTTGTTTTGGGATTTTAGTGCAGTTTACACAAAGTGTTTTACAGATATGTCATAATTGAGAAATGTTTTTAGGCATTTTTCTTCCAGTAAGTGCACTTAAAATGTGTTTGAGGTTTAATAGTAGAAGTAGCTTTGTGTGATTGAAAATGCACATCGGTGTGTGGTGTACATCACGGCTTTTCTTTGACCCAGTTCTGTGTAGTTTCATATGGAGATTGACCTCTGAGGTCTTGTTGCTGTGCGCAGACATGATTGTGTTGTTTTGTTCAGAGAGCCTGGGCACAGCACTGTTAGGGTTGTTACTGTTCATGTTTTTCAGGGTTTGTTGATAAATAAAAGTTGAAATGTGTTATCATTTGAGGCTGTTAATGTTTTTCCATCTCTTGCTTATTTTGAAACTTCCTGTTTGTCATACTTTGGTGATCTGTGTGGAGGTACAGACAGGCAACATACCGGTTGCAGCTGCTCCTCCCAGGCCTCATAAGCCTGTCTGTGGCTGCTAGTTTTCAGTCAGGGTTGGATTGCCTGTCTTTCCCTGGCAACAAGCCCATCATCTCCTGGTCACAGTGTTTTGTTTTTGTCACAGTCTGGTGGTGTGACAGGGTTCCCCAGGGTGCTCTGTTCAGCCCTGTGGCCACCCACCAAACCGCACCCACCCCCCTCAGACGTTTCTGAATTATGGATAAGTCTGGATTGCTTCTTATGAAATATGAATTTTAAAAGGGGGGAAGCCCTTGGAAAAACAAAAGTCTCAGAGCCTAATGACCCCAATAGTACCCAGAATGTGACTTGTGACTACTTATTGGAGCAAAAACATCTGTAAATTACCCTGGGGTAGTCATTGAGGTAACTTTTTTTTTCTCCCTCATCTAAAGGGGTGCATATTTCTCCTAAAGTGTTTCAGAGAATCCAAACCTAGAGCAGCGAGTGAGGAACAACAGGAAGGAGGAGAGAGGATGAGATAAACCGCCCTCTCCTTCACTCGTCTCCACCACACGCTGCTGCTGCAGGGAGGAAGAGGGACTTTATCGCTAGCCTGCAGTGAAGTCAGTTGTTTCTAAATGAAGGATTCGTGTTTTCTACCTATTGGAGCTGTCAGAGAGGAGAGTGAGTGCGTCTCATTCCAGCAGCAGTGACTGGAGCGCACACGGCAAAGAAATAAGAGGGAACCGCGTAGACTGACTCAAGCGTGAGGAGGTTTCCAGTACACCGTAAGACCGGGACTTGCGTGATCGTGAGTAAAAACAACTATAGGGTTTTCTTTAATTTCTGCAAAGTAATGGGAGCCATGTATATATGATTCTTGGCGTTTGGAGTTTACGCATTTTTTTTAAAGTGCACATAATGTTTATATAACTTTTCTCACTGTTGAGTAACTTATCTTCTAGAGCGTACAGCTTTCAAAACAACTTAAAAGGCGGGGTTGCGTTTCCAAGAGTAAGAAATCCTTCTTTCTTTAGTTCTTTTTTACTTTAGATTTGGGAGCCTTGCACTATAAAACACCGGTGACAGCTAGAGAAATGCTTTTGGTTTAGACGTTCAGACAGTCATTTGATTTGTGTGATGTTGTGTGCCATTTATATTCATGGCGGAACGAAATGAATAAGCCTTCTGCTCACTGTCACAGGTTGAAGTGAACTCAAGATATAGCGTGACGGAGTAAGCTAAATGTGCCGAACGGAGATGGAAAAGCGCACGTGTGTGTGCGTGTGTGCGCGCGCGTCACATCGTGAAGGATTTGGTGCGTAAGCGCCCTGTCATGTATCATTTCCCGTTCACTAAACTACCGCCGTTAACGGGCTCCACCAGCCAGCCACGTGTTGTGTGTGTGTGGTTGGGGTTGAACACACCAGAGGGGGGGGAAAGGAAAACCAGAAACATGTAATTTCAAGCTAGGCTGCGCTCACAAAATGCACGGGACAGCGATTAGTTACACGGGTATGTATGACTGCTCACTGTACAGCAACAGCGGTGACTGACACCCAGTTTATCATACTGGCCGTGCTAAGAGCTGCCTGATGTTCTCTGTGTCACCAGTTATTCTCGCTCCTCTGATATCCAGTCTAATAGGCCCGTGTATGATGGATTCAGGAACCTCGGGGCTTAGTAAATTGATGCTCCAGTCTAAGCCATCTTCCTTTGTTCATAAACTGTGCTTTAAAAAAAGAAAAGAAAAGAAAAATAGGCTGTGCGAGAAGCTGTGAGACAGACCAATACATCAATGTCATAATTTGTTTTTATCCTCCCAGTGCATCCTCATTAAAACACCGTTTGAGGTGACTACTTTGTTGCTTAGGGGGAGTCACACTTCGCTCCTAGCAACTTGACATGCTCCCTCTCTGCTCCCTGCCTGTCTTTTATCACTCTCTCTGTCTCCTTTTGCCTCATTGTATTTTTTCCCCTTCTCTTTCCTGATGATCAGCGTCCATCATGCTTGAATAGGATCTGAGTGGAGCTCCCCACCCAGTGGGAGGTGAGCTGTCGCCCCAGGGCTTAGTCTGTCACCTCTAATTTTGAAATTCAGTGAAATACTGTGCAAACGCATGTATGTAAGATAGCTAAAATAAGCATGCAGTTTTCATTATAGTGCCTTGATTTACTGTTAAACAACTGCGTAAACTGCGTGACTTAAATCAGAGTTCCAAACTATTTTGGGAGCCAAGCCAACTTTATTTATAAAGCGTTTTAAAAACAGTAACCACTGACCAAAGTACTGAACAACGGACTTAAAATAAAATATATCATATAAAATAGAAAAATAATATTTGAAACATATTTTATATAAAATATATATAAATTCAACAAATACATAGATTTTAAAGATAAGATAAACTAATAACAAAACTCTGCATGTACACTAACCTATTTATAATGCCATCCACTCACAAATAGTGCAAATTGTGGCTTTTAAAGTTGGCCCATAAAGTAAAATGGAAGCTAGCAGTGACTGTTTTATTTGCCTCTTTGTAGCTATAAATCACTTTAGTGCAACAGATACACAAGATAACAAGCACTATAAGCTGCCTTTTGCAGCAAGCATAAGCAAACACTCTTCTTTAACTTCTGGTAACAAGCATGGTACAATTTCAAGCCCCTGTTATATTTTTACTATCCCAGAAACTGTAAATTAGACTACTGTAATCATTTGGTTTAAATAAGCATGTGGTTTTCATTAGAATTTGGTTAGTATTTCATTATGCTAGCAAATAGCGAAGAGATATTAATGTTATTACTCTGATGATAATATACTTAAAGTCACAGTTTAGAGTAATCCTTGCTTATTTTACGCTGGCCCAGAGTGCATCCCTCCCTCTTCTTTTAAGTCAGTTTTCTTGTGATTGGCTGCCCCTCATAAGCAGAAGATTTGAATGGCTGGTGGTTGGGGATCACATCCAGAGCTGTGCACCTGAGATGACCATATAAGGTGTGTCTGCTCTGTCTGACAGCATAAAGAGCTAAGAGAGAGAAACCTGTCTGAATCTGAGCCTTACCAGCAGTCAGAGGACTGACCTTTTAGTTCAGATGATTTACTTGTAAATATGCTGATCCATGTTTCTGTGTATGATGGAAACATCTCTATTTTTGTAGCAGCACATACTGGAATATATTGCAGCCAAGCTCTGACATTCTCCATTGCTTTTAAATAATTGGCAACTTGCCCTGATCAGTCAACACACACACATAGACACACACAGACACACACACACATAGACACACACACACGCACACAGGTAGGATTTCCTCTTTTGTTCTATTGTATTTTTGGGAAGATGTCAAATGTCAGTAAATGATTTTAGGGTGTATTTGTGTATAAGGTTGTTTAAAAAAAAACTTCTACACATTCAAGAAGTGTCACATTTATATGCATCTGTTTTGTTTTTTAGTTTATTTATTTTTATTTAGTTTATTAAACAATAAAACGCTAAAACAAGAGTTCATTTAGTCATGTAGATCTGTCAAGATGTTCAAAATGAACTTCAGTATGGGAGGTTCATCAAAATGGGGAAGAAAGGCAATTTAAGTGACTTTGTATCTGGCATGGTTGTTGGTGCCAGATGGGCTGGTCTTGATCTGATGAGATTGTTACACACGACCGTCTCTAGAGTTTACAGAGAATGGTCCAGAAAGAGAAAATATCCAGTGAGCAGCAGTTCCTTGGGGAAAAATGCCTCGTTGATGGGAGATTTCAGAGGACAATGGCCAGACTACTTTAAGCTGACAGGAAGGCAACAGTAACCCAGATATTCCCCCCTATTTACAAGCAGGTTATGCAGAAGAGCATCTCTGAACACACAACATATTAAACCTTGAAGCAGATGTGCAACAGCTGCAGAAGACCGCACCAGATGCCACTGTTTTCAGCTAAAGTGACTAATACAATAGATTATGAGGGGCCTAATGCAGGTATGCTATTGAGTTAGACCTAAAACAATAACAGTGTTCAGTATCAGACAGAAAATGCCAGTTTCAGCTTCTCACCATTGTGGTGACTCCCAAGTGGTTCTATCTGCATTTACTGTGAAATTCCCACAGCCTGCGTCCATCATTTAGCTCTCACTCTGCTGCCGATGAATATTGCTACTTGGAAATCGGGCATCCCACACCCCCACCCTCCCACCCCTTCCCGTGTGGCACCGGAGTTAGCAGAGCGGTGGCATAGTGCAGACGGATTATGCTCTCGCGTAAATCTGCTGTCATTTCAAAACTCTCTGTTACAAGAGATTCTCTAATGAGAAGCCCTCTGCTACTCCCTGTCTGTCTCCCTCTTCACTCTCCTCTCTCTCTTCTTCTCTCCTTTTATCTGTCTCCCTCTCCTGTCTCTACCCGTTTAATGGATGTTTTTTTGCTGTCAAGGCCTTTTCTTGCCTGTGTGTTTGCGCGACAGCAAGCGAGAGATTCTGTTTGAAGTCGACATGTAGAGAAAAAGGCCTCGCGTGTAGCGAAAAAGGCCTCAAGTCTTCAACTCAGACGAGTTTCTGTTGCACTACAACCTAGGTTTTTCATTTCAGTGTTGCGTCCAATTACAGATACGGAATACAACGAAAGGGATAATGAGGTGTCGAATAAATAGAATAGAGCAGCTGGCCAGTCAGGACCAAGACCAATCACAATTTATTTAAGAACAACTAAATCAGCTGTTACTATCAAAACGGTAAGTGTGTTATCCCAAGTGGTGATGGTTTCCCACTGTTGCCTTGTGAATGGAGTGAGACTTTGAATGGATGTGATGTGTCTGAAGATTTTGCATGGAGTGGGGCAAAACTTGGAATCGGATGATGAGCAGATCCAAGGGAAGTGATGGAAGACTGTTGTCTTTCTATATGATTGTACTCCCCATCTTTCCTCCTCCCTCCTAAATTTGATCCTACCATCTACTCCCAAACCTAAATCCCTATTCCCTAACCAGCCAGGATGAAGTCTGCTAAACATCCCCACATTACCCTACCTTTACCCCCGTCAGCAGACAGAGTGTATTAAAGTAGAGCCCAGGAGGGAAAATATTTAGGAGTGGATGTACACGCTGTAACTCAGTCATAACTCGGGGCCTACTCGACTGTCTGTTTGCCTATCTGGAGACACTGTAATACTTTTACGGGACTTAGTAGGCTCTGCAGGGGAGAAGACTCGTGAGACAACAGACAAAGGGAATGGATGGCTAGAGGACAGGGGGTGTGGAAGGGCACACTGTAATGTTATATTGTAAAGACAGAAAGGATTAGAAGTGGCACATGGCAATAGATGCGGCAAAGGTTTAGTTTATTGGAATTCCCATCAGCTAAAGCACAGCAGTATCTATTCTTCCTGGGGTCCACACGGTGATATGAGGGACACAGTGAGAAGCGAGGTCGGGCAAGGTGAGGACTGAAATGGCATGACTGGAGAGATGTTAAGAAAAGAAATGTGGTTGGATGAAGCAAATGTAGAGGTCAGAACTGGTGACAAGAAAGAGGATGTTGCAAGACTGGCAATCAGACGGACACAAAAAGCAAGAATGAGAAAAATGAAGAGTTTACTGTAAGGATAATCAAGGCCATTGTGCCAGCAGTGTGCACGGAGTGGCCCTAATCAAAGGTGGTGGACAGAAGATGTAAGAGCGAGCGTTCTGCAAATTAAGAACAGGAGACAGCGAAGATCTAATGGTTTATGGGAGTTTAAGAAGGGTCAAGAGGAAAAGGGAGACAATCTGATAAGATATGCTGTTGACTCTCTCCTTGTCCTTCCCCCAAAGCATCATCCCTCCATCTCTCCTCATTTGTCCTCATTATGAAGCAGCATGTTCTATTGAAAGAATGATGAGTTTTAATTATGTTCTCTTTGCAAAATTTATTATAACGGAGTGTACTCTTTTAAGACAGATGACCTACAAAAATATAACATAGCTGCTTCCCTTTTTATTTTCTGCAACTTTTTAACCTTTCAAAAATGCATGTACAATACGATAAAAACTGTAAGTCACCCAAACCCACATAACGCACACACACATAGACACGCACATGCATGCATGCGCAAACCAGGCTTAATGTAGTCTGTTGGGATCGTTAGCCGAGTTAATGTCCATGCACTTGGCCCAATGGGAGCGTCTGTGTCATTCTCCATGCTCCCTGAACAGATATGACGATACAGATATAGACCTGGCCCTGGGGAACACATATACACGCTCACAAGAACACACTCGCACCCATAGATATGCAGATGCCTCATCTTGTGACTCTTACGGGCCGTGGTAGATGGGAATATTAAGCTTATCTGTGGAGATGTTTGGAGAGTGCCAACCCTGTCACATCTGATTAGCTTGATTTTGGCCACGCCCCCCAGTCTCTTGTCATTTAGCCCCTTTCTCTGCCCCCCTCTTTTTGTAATTCTACTTTCTGTTCCCAATTATTTATAGCATTTTCCAGAGAAATTTCAAGCCATACACAGAGCTGTTTTTCCAATCACCTGTTCTCAAGGCAATCTGGTGTCCTTACATCATTTTTTTTTTTTACATTTATTAAAAGAACACGGATTTCTTTGTGCTTCAAGGCAAGCTTTGGATCAACATATAAATTGGTTAGCTGTACAACATGCCTAATACCTTGGTTGCCCTCTCCTCTCCTCTTTCTATCTAGTCTCGTGTCGCTCTGCTTGACAGGGCAGGAAATCAGTCTCATTTCTCCTTTAATTCGTTCTGATCAAACATGTCGCTCTCAATCAGCCCTATTTGATTAGGAGATGCCCGTATCACAGCCCACCAAGCAGGTAATGGCTGACGCTCTCATATTTCAGTGCGCTACAGCAGCACACGTGTCTGTGTGAGGTATGAACGTGCAAACCTTAGATACACACATTACCTCCCCCCCAAAAAATGGATTTAGGTTTGTGTGTGACTATCACACACTTTATTGGAAGTGCTAATGCATTTTGTATATTTAGAAACTCAATCGATTCCATGTCTCCCACTCAAGTCTTTGTTCCATGCTTCTGTTTTTTTTTTTTTCTTATCATCGCAGATCTTTTGAACAAGCTTTGTAATCTCACCCATCTCCTCTCCTCACACAGAGATATGGGGTGTAGGCTCCCAAAGTTGCGCAAGACCGAAGAGAGGCACAGCCCAGGAAACATTTACTCCACCCTCCGACGTCCTCAGGTGGAGACCAAAGTAGGAGTGGCCTACACCTACCACTTCCTGGATTTCCTGTTGGGAAAAGAAGGTATGAAGTGCAGCTCCACGTCCTGTCAGTCATCTCTGTTTAACAGACAGAAACATATCCCCATTTATGTGTACAGGTGTTTTCTTTGTTCTTCTTGAGAGCTCAAGCTGGCCCTGCGTAATCTCGCTGAAACACATACGGCAAGATCGCTGGTCACATCAGCTGTGTGGAGCTTTTTATCAGCATCCTTCAGCTCATTATATTAGTTATACGACCTATGCCTTTACGGTTTTGATGCCATCCTGTTTTCTACGGTGAAAAAAAAGCTCTGACAACCTGACTATGAGCTCCTGCCAAGTGCCAAACTGACGTTAAAGCGAGTGAGTGAGTAGCTGGCAAACATAGGTGTGTAATTAGCAGCTAAAATAGCCAAATACAGTCCACGGTTACTAGAGGCCAAAACTGAAGGAAGGAAGAGCTGCAGGATACTTGACTCAGTTTTCCAGCTAACCAGTAACAAAAGTTAAAACAGATGATGAGAGTTATTCCTTTTTAAGTGCCAGAACCATAAATAAGAAACTAAGTCATCACCCATTAGCAGTATCATCTGTCTGTTCCATATTGTTTCAGCTTAGTCTAATAGCTATTGGCTTTAACAAGAGCTCTCTCAGTATTTGTTTCCTTTGTAACCGATAGATCGGTTTCATAATTGATTCTTGGCAGAGCGAATCTAAAGATGCCTTTACAAATTTTAGTTCCCGAATCCTTCTGCTTGCTAACAGTCGTTATGACAGCAATGAATGAGTGAGTGACTGACTAAATGAATGACTGATAGAGATTTCAGACGCAGCTCAAATAAGAAGAATAAATCTTGGCCCTGATATGCAGCAGGCAAGCTTCATTTAGATCTGATTCCTGTTTGTCCCAGTTCCAGTCTGGAGGAGGCTCCGAGGAATGTGCCTTCACATTTGGCCATTCCAAAGTGATTCGGAGGAATTCTTTAAACTGAGCCTGGTTGTTTGCTGTAGTTTGCTGTTTTATGTCGAACTCTCCTTTGCTTTGTCATCCTGAACTCTGGTTACAGATTTGTGCGCACGCATGTGTGTGTGTACTACTCGTAAAATAGCCACAGTAGCTATTCTAACTTTAAACAGTCAAGTGAAATGTTTAGGTCAGCAGCTCTTGTCTTTTTTTCCTACATTAAGTATCTTGAGGGAAGAAAGTGGCTTATAAGTTGAAGTTGTTTCTGTGTGCAGCTCCTGTTGCAGTGAGTTCAAAGCCTCTAATTCTGAGATTCAGCTGTTATTGTGCTGCAGCAATGCCCTCTAACATCCCTTTGCTGCTCCCTCTCACAGTGACAGTGTAGTAAAGCTGACGAGTGTGCGCGACATGCCGCCTTTGGAAATGCGCGTTTTTGTTTGCACCGTTTTGCAAATATGAACAATTGTGTGTATGATAATGCGTGGGCGTGTATGCTGACTGCGTCTTTAGAACATTTGATGAGAATCCTCAAGAGGCATTTGGTTTCTAAAAATACTAATTCTGCCATTATGCCGGTGTGGTCTGTGGAGAGAAGACGTGAGGGGAAAAATAGGGGTGTGAAGGAGAAACCGTTGCGTCGAAGCCTCTTTGCCTTATGGCTTAATGTTTCTAAGACCCTCTGCTGTGCACTTCATCACCTGACAAGGAGAAGCAGGTGCGAGCAGCTCACCGAAATCCTTTTTCTGTTCGAGTTTCAAATGCAACAGTGTAACAGACAGCAGGCACAAAGCCACAGCCAAGTGGCACTGGTCCGGTTGCCAGTCGGCTTCGTTTTCAGCCAGCCCTGTTATGTTTGGCAAGTGGGTTAGGCTCTAGTGTTGGCAGAGAGAAATATGGCAACCCCAAATGGTGGTGACCAAAACAGACAATAGACATGAGGATTGCTTGTCTTCCTTGTTGCTGAAGGCGGTAGCAGATAAATTGTCTAATCACATGTGCCGCAGCATACACACATATAGATACAGGAGGACCACACACACTCTTACACAGTGATCATATAAGCATCCACGGTGCTACATTCACACACAAAAAAACACTTCATAGCACTTAGTCAACAGAGTTAGTGTTATCTTTCAACAGACAGGCAGGTCATTTATATGGTAAACTCACTGACGCCACCTGAGCTGCTTAAGATTGGTAGACTATTTTAGGATAAACACAGCTACTATGAATTG
>NW_005187431.1:1048094-1066848 GCF_000239375.1 Pundamilia nyererei
TGTGTGTGTGTGTGTGTGTGTGTGTGTGTGTGTGTGTGTGTGTGTGTGTGTGTGTGTGTGTGTGTGTGTGAGTGAGAGGGTATATGCCGGCCCCTCTCTCTCCATTTGTGATAGAGAGACCAAGAGAATTGAAGGATTCCTGGAGGATTATCTGATTGTTTGTGGAGATTGAGAGACCTCATTCCCAGCAAAGGGATTTATTTGTATTTGTGTGTGTGCGCGTGTATGTGTTTGTGTGTATGTAGGAGGCAGATAGAGGAATCTGTATGTCAGCCTGTGTCATTGAGGAAACCCACGGTCAAATGCGTGCTTTAATTCAATTTGGCTTCCATTAATAGTATTATTTCCCTGCCAGCGTGACTTGATGACTCCTCCACAGTAACGAAAAACAAATATTTTCCCCGGTGCCGCTGTGAAATATGGGAGACTGGATGGCTGTTTATTAAACTAAGTTGTGTTCTCGGGAAGAGGAACTTAATGTTCAGAGTGAGGAGGAACACAGTGTGATTCCTAACTTGACCTTTGACCGCTGAGTGATGAAACTCACCAGAAACAATGTTGCTGATGATACAGTGTCAGCCTTTGTTTTCTGAGCTCTCGCAGTGGTTGAGCTAAAAAAGAAAAATATTATTTGTTTTCCATGTGACTAAGCCCAGCTCCGGGTCACGGCAACCCTGTGATTAATCCAAGGAGGATGAGGAGAAATATGTTCAACATTTCGGGCATTTGCCCTGCGGTTCACACATGGCCATTTATTTGGTTTGTCAAGGCGCGTCTCGTCACGTGACTCCATTCTAATGTCTCCTTCTATTCAGCGGTCTTATTACCCTCTAATCACCGGTCTGCTGTAGCTTGACAGATCGTCTTGGCTTGGCGAAAGGTACCATGATCTTCATTATCGCTGCTGTAACACTGATCGGTTACCTCGACATTGTCAGCGTGAATGTATGAAATCTAACAGCCAGGTGTGGCATTTAAACCCGGCCGGCTTTGGTGTGGAAGATCTGCTCAGTAATGAACAGAAGAAATGGAAAAGAATGGAAAACCAGGTAGAAAAGAGTGGAGAGTGCAGTCATGGTGGTTTATTAGAGAACAGAGGACAAAAAAAAAAAGAAGAGTTGTGGTGAATGCTCGCTGGGTCTGGTGCGGGGAGGGGAACGAGCAGCTTGTGAGTGAGGAGAGAGGAGAAGTCGAGAGAGAGAGAGCTAGAGGTGTGAGAACGAGTGAGCGGGAGCCAGGACTCTGCCGACGTGTGAGGAAGGAAGTTAGGTGTGATGCTGTGTGACTAACGCTGGTCTCTGGAGCAGACAGCGAGGAGCTGAACTCTGCTGATGACTTTCTGCTGCCCTGCAGAGATGGAGACCCACTCGGCTCATTAAAACTTACAACATGTGTCTAATGCTCAGCTCTGTGTGTGTCCCTGTGTGTGTGTGTGTGTAGCTGGAGCTGTTTGCGGTGCTTTTGCATACCTGTGGGCAAGTTTATTTTCGAGCAGAGTTATGCGCACAGTTTTTGCAATGGTTTTGCGTGTATAATTGAAGTATTTTTTGTGTACTTCACTCACACCACAACGTTATGGCGGATTTTTCCTTACATGGCCTTGCTATTAGAATATCTCATGTGATGCATTTGGCATGCCACAGATCCATCACTTTGTGGCATCTGCACATTGCCTGACGCATTTTTTTTCAAGGTAAGCATATCAACATTTTTCAAAACGGAGAGCTTGTCAGCCTGACGTAGTTCAAATCATCCCATTTTTTTTTTTTTTTTTTTTTTTTTTTTTGCAGTTTCAGTCTTATTGGCAAAAGGCCTTGAGAGAATGCCAGCAAAGATGGCAGAGAGATGCTATGTGTCAAAAGTGAACCAGACTGGAATTCACAGCATCACAAGTACATGGGCACTGTATGTGCCTTAAGCGCCACACTGTGTTCTCACCACAGCAAAACCTTTTCTCTCTGGTTTGTACTTGTCAGCCATTTTTTGTGAACCCGACGCTTTCTCTGAGACATTTCTCATAAAGTGTGTGTACTGAGGAGATCGTTCCTCCATTGTCAAAACTCAGATACTGACCGGCAACTCTCATAACTTGGAGCTACATTCCTCAAACGGCGGAGGAGCTCCAGGCTCCTGGAAGTTGATTATTTTATAGTCACTGTTTTGGCACATATCCTCGCCTAAAACCTCTGCAAGTCATTAGAAGGCTATTTAAATAAACGTGAACCTCCAGCAAGCAGGGGGATAAGCCTTGAGGGTGGCTGTAAGTAGTAATCCCCATGCATCACCTAGCAGGCTTAGCGCAAGCGCTTTCTTCCTAACGCACGCACACACTCAGACAACAGAGGCAAAAAGATGGCCCGCACGCACACGTGCATTCGCTCGCACAGTGATGCTGTGGCACACATACACTGCAAAATATGCTTTACAGTCACACATTGAAATTCTGGGATTTGTACAAGGAATTAATAAGCCCTTTCAGGCAACTACAGGAAGGGGATGACTCTCACGCTCTACATGTAGCTTGTGAAATCATGGGTCAAAAAGTGAGACATTGCCTTTAGCCCAGTGTGGCAATGATGTGGTCAAAGCTGAGACAAAAATAGAAGATCCACAGAACTGTCCCACAGTTGCTTCTTGTGCCCGTGAAACAATGTATCCTTGGATTAGTCTCTCTTTTAAGCAGTTGTAGTGTGTGGATGGACATTTTGATAAAAACACTCATACTTACTTAAATGTGCACTTTGCCCTCTTAGTTTCAACCCCCAAAAGTCACAGAAAAAAAGACAGTTTGATACTGATGCACCCATCAGACTCTTTCACCCTTCTGACACTAACCTCCCTGGCACCACAAAACTCCAGCCGGCTTTTCGGCCCTGAGCCGTTCCCATTCTGGAGCAGAATCGCATCCTCCCTTTTAAATCCCACAGTGGCAGACGGTATAAATGAAGTCGCTTCCCAGCCTAAAGCACTTGCAGAACACCCTAATAACTTTCTGTATTCCTGTCGGCATTAGCTGCGATGCCTCGCCTGCATCTCGTTGGTGGGTGAGTGCCAGCCGTGCAGGGCTAATGACGGCTAATGACTGTTTACGGTGACAGGATCGTTGTTATCCCCCCCCACACCACCACCACCCTACCCCAGTCTCCAGCTGTTATTATTATTATCACTGTACTGCTTTTGATAAGTCCCCACAGACACCCTTTTAAGTGTTTGCCTGATGAAAGGCTCTTGTGGTTCCAAGCATTTATGCCAAAATGATGTGATGGTTGGATTTTCTCTGGGAGTTTTTTTCCCCTTTCTTTCTCCTATTGTTTCACTGAGATGGGAGTCAGGAGAATGTGTCCTCATGTGCTTGTATCCCTAACATACTTGCCAGCTTCTTAGGTGTCTGTATGTGTGTGTATGTGTGAACATGCCAGATGATGAGGAACAAATTGAAAATGAGATGGTTTGCACATTTTCTTTCCCTCTCTCTCTCCATGTGTGGATGTCTGTGTGTTTTGTGTGTGTGTCTAGTTAATTTATTCAGGTTATTTTCTCTTCTCCAGACCCATGCAAATGAGATTGAATGGGGAAGGATGACAAGCATTCAGGCACAAACAGACAGCCTCATCTCTCGCTCTCTTTCTCTGCTCTCCTCCTTCTCCAACCCAGCTCTGCTAACCGACTCGTTCTTTCTGTCTGCTGTTTTCTTTACTTGTCTTCTCTCTTTTTTTTATTCCCCTCCCTGCCGCCCTCCTCCCTCTCACACACCTGGCTTCGCTCAAACACCCAGCCACGTGCATGCTTCCTTAAAAGCCTGTAAACAGGCAGAGAACCTTACTACAATGCACCGACCTCAAGAGGGTCGCTCTCACAAACATTGCGCTCTCCCTGGTGGATTTGCCTCCATACGATAAGCTCTGCTAACCATTTCCACTGAAGTAAACGGGTTTTCTTTCCATTGTGTTTGGTAATAAGAGAAGCAGCTCTGTGTTAGCGATTGCTGCTAATACCGTACGCCCAAACAGGCGATGTGATAGCATTGTCTGTCAAACCTTTTGATGTGTGTGTGTGTGTGTGTGTGTGTGTGTCTGTGTCGGGGGGAAAGATGTGTTAAACTCTCTGTTAATATGGGCGAATGTGGTTCCAAATAAGCACTTTCCAGCATCTGTCCATCCATAACAGTGTGTGTCCCTGCACACTTGTGTGTGTTTTCCAAAAGCCAGACTGTGCTGGTGACAGTGAGGACAGAGGCTAATAGTTCCGGTGTAATTAGTTTCAGATTTAGCATGAAGATGCCATGTGTTGTTGTTCAGTGTGAATTATCATAATGAAACATGCTCCATCTTTGTTCCTTCACACCCTTTGTCCCTTTGTCTCTTTCCCCACCTCTCTGTTTTTTTTTCTGCCCCCACCTCTTTGTTTCAGCTTTTATCCACTCCTATGTAATTCTCTGCCACCTTTTACAACCTGCTCCTTATTTCCCATTACCCTATCCTTGTATAACCTTGTTGTTCTCCCTTTCCTCTCACTCATTTTCCTCCCTCCAGAGGTGCCGGTGTCATCAGTCCTTTGTCTGTCCTCGGTCAGAGAGCTGCCGGTTCAAGTCAGGGAGCTCTACACACAGGGTTTTGTCCTGGTTGCCGTCCACCCTTTTGTTCACCCCTGCGGGCCCCGCCAAGCACACATCCAGCGCCAGCTCCACCGGGCCGTGCTGGTCCGAGAGACACCGAGGTAAACCTATTAAACATGCTTATGCCTTGAGCAACTGTACCCAGCTTTAGGGAAGAAATTGTAACCTGTAAGATTATTCACTCTAGATTGATTAAGATAATTAAGATGATTAATTTGCAGCCTCATTTAGGCACTCGTTTGAAGCTGCCAAGCTATGTGACTTCATTGTTTTGACATGGAAGCCAATTGAGACTCATTATCACAAGCTTCCTCACCTGCTTTTTTTTTTAATTGCTGGTGAGTCAGCCACTTAAAATGGCTAACTTTAGCTCTGTATCCCAATTCTCTCACTCTTGACTATAAATGTAATATACTGTACTGAGACTAAATCGTGTAGCTGTCTCATCTGTAACCCAGTTCTTCTTCACTTCTTGCATGTTTCCAACCTGAGTTCATTTTCAGCGTCTCATCAAAGAAGTTAATGAACCCAAATATAAACCATGAGCTCTCCTAACACTGTTCATTATTTATGAGTATATATCATCATATGTGTAGTCCTGTTGATGTGTTTATTGATGGCTCTGTTTCATTTTTATCTTTGCATCATATTAAGTTTTCCCAACGTTCTCCGTCTGTTTTCCTGATTTTCATTTATCCTATGTTGACGTTCCTGTTTTTTCCAGTTGCCTGTGCTAGCTTTTTAGCCATTTTGGCACAGGAAGTTGTCTTGAGACTGTTTGTATTGTAAGGTAAAGACACTACAATATTATTCAGAGAACCCCTGTAGTCAGACAATCCCCAATGAGTAAGCACTTGGTGAGAGTAGAAAGGAAGAACTCTCTTTTAACAGGAAGAAACTGCAGAACTGGGCTCAGGTAGGGTGAACTGTCTGCTGCAAATGGTTGTGTGGTGGAGGAGAAAGAGCGAGGAAAAAAAAAAAGGAGCACAGACAAAACACAAACTTTAGGAGACAGAAGAGAAAAGTTTATGAAATGCTACTGTGGCATGAAAACGAGCTGGCAATGAAAAATGGTGAAAGGAGGAGGAATGTTCAGCCAGCCTAAAGCAGCACAACTAAGTAAGGGTTCAGTGTCATGTGATCCAGCCCCAATTTTAAGCTTTATCAAAAATGAAAGTTTGGGCCCTAATCTTAAAAGTAGATAGGGTGGCTGTCTTCAGAGTCCAAACTGATAACTGAAGGCTCTTCTTCTGGAAATTGAAAATATGCCTCTGCGCTCTGAGATTGAAGAGCTCTGTTGGGATACGATGGTACTATGAGGTCTATAAGATATGATGAGGCCTTATTATTGAGGAATATTGAACCAGACGTTTGGTACATTTCCCGTGGTCTTCTATATGATCAAACTTCTTTGGACAAGAGTTTCCCGTACTGGCTGTTAGAAACAAAATAAGTTTAGGGCACTGCTGCATATTACTTTTCAGACCCAGAGGATAGATCAGTTTTATAGTTTGTGGAGTACTAAATTTTATGATGACTTCAGTTGCTCCCAGTAGAAGAATAATGGCTGGCTAGTCTGACCATAAGAGGTTTAAAATGTTTCTCCCATTTTGTGACTTACCTAAAAATCTGCCCGACTAAATTTAGAGAAACATTTATGTTTCAGGGATTCACTAAGGTTTAGCACTATCATCAGTTCAGTTCAATTCATTTTTATTTATATAGCACCAAATCACAAAAACAGTTGCCTTAAGGTGCTTTATATTGTAGGGTAAAGACTCTACAATAACAGAGAAAAAAACCCAACAGCCAGATGACCCCCTATGAGAAAGCACTTGGTGGCAGCGGGAAAGAAAAATTCACTTTTAACAGGAAGAAACCTCCAGCAGAACCAGGCTCAAGGAAGGGCAGCCATCTGCTGCGTCAGGTTGGGGATGATGGGAGAGAGAGGCCAAAAGACAAACAGTGAAAGAGAGCCAGAGTTTAATCATTACTGATGGAAAGAGAGGTGAGTGAGGAACACCTCAAGGGTTTTGTAGCCACAGCTTTCCCATCTAGTGGCCTTCAGATTCAAGGCACTTCTGCATTGGCTTCTATTTTTCTCACCTGGAAGTTATGTTCATGCCTTTTACTGTCTATGGCAGGGATATCAAGCTAATTTTACACTTTGAGCCACATAGAGATCACTCTGATCTTAAGTGGGCCGGACCAGTGAAACTCCTCTTTCTGTCAGTGTGAAGAAGTTAAACTACACAAATTCACTCTCAAATATTGTAATATAAGAAAAAAAAAGTTACATTTCAATTTTTTTTGATGACAGATTTTTTTTTCTTCACTGTGAAAATGTTATATTTCTATTGTAGTGGGGAAAAAATGGATATCTTCTGTCATTAATTTTTTTTTTACCCATTAGTTGATTACTTTGGTGTAATATGAAGTGCCATGGCGGAGGTCTTTATCATTAAGAAAAGCTTTAAAGTGGTGAAAATACTGTTCACATTTTGCAAAGTCTTCAAGTGGGCTGGACTGGAGTCTTTGCCAGGGTGATTCTGGTCCTGGGACACCTCTGGTCTATGGTTAGCAGGCTAGCATGAGGAAGTGGTGCTAGCATAAAAACAATGGTGTGCCTCATGTTGGAACTAGCATGGCTACAGAGCTGTAGTCTATAAGCCCACCAGTATTTGAACAAAGAGGAAATTCTCTCTTTGGATATTGTTTTTAGATGGTGGTAGTTTATTGCATCCCATTTCTGTCACTATTTGTTTTTCCATTTTCAAAATATATGGATAGGATCTGATCCTTTTAGCAGCTCATGCTCTCTCCAACAAGTCATCATCTTACTAGAACCTTTTTAAAATAATTATTTGAATAAAGATGTCTCATGTAGACAGGATCATTCCTTTGTCTTTTATTCAGAGAGCTTTGATTACATAGTTTGTAAACTCCCATTGGTTGTCATCTATAGACCATGAAATTAAAGGCATTACTTTGTTTAGTCTGCAGTTTTTGGCTAGCCTTCTCTCTTCCTCTTGTGTGAATTCAAGCAATGGTTTACACACACACACACACACACACACACACACACACACACACACACACACACACACACACACACACACACACACACACTGTAGTGTACCGACAGGTGCCAAGCTGCTCCTTTGATGCCCCTCCTGCCAAGTGGTCCTGCTGCTTCCTGGCACCTGTCACCGTGGAGACGGCTGATTGCATCATCAGCACTCGCCAGAGGGGAACGGCACACTGAAAGAGAGAAACCATCTCTCCATCCTTTCATCTGCTTTCTTCAGTGATGACCGTCCCCCACTTTTCCTTTGTCCTCGTCACCCCCCCTTCGTCCCCTTTACTCTGCCTTTTATCTCCCCATCACCACCATCCCCTTTCATCAAAAACCCTAAAAATGAAAGGGAAAAAAAATATGACAGATCTACTGTTTCAAATCTAGCTGAGAATGTCGCTCACGCCTCAGAGCGCAAGATATTACCACGGCCTTCCCACTGACCTCAATCCAAATCTGAAGAGGCGTATCTGAATACTCCTTTTATGATGGTGTCTTGCAGCGGGAGCAGAAGGAAATTCAGTCCTTCTTCTGTCTAATAAGTCTTTTGTGGTTTTGATGAATGTGTGTTCTCCTAAAATGGAAAATTCTCCCTGTATCAGATTTGACATTATGTTTCTGCTGCAATCATTTTGAGCCAATGAGTGCTTGTGAACAGGAGCACATCTGCCAGATACTATATAGCTGTGGCTCCTTTAGACTAATGCTACTATGTAATGCTACTTTGTCATGCTGTGGCTATAATGACCAGGACATAAAAAACTAAATGAGACCGTCTAGCACAATGTCATTAGAGAGCCAGCGTATTCTGGCATTTTCTACTTCTCAAGAGCAGAATTTAGCTAAAGTATAAATTTCTCACCTTAAATTTATTTCTCACCCTTTAGTTCAGAGAAAAGCCAACTGAGATGGGCAAGAAATCGTCTGGAGACGGATGTCTGTGTGGCTGGTCATCAGGCCGCTGACCCAGAAGTCATCCAGAGCTACGTCAAGAGGGTGAGTTCAATTGCAAGTGTAGGCAGCTCAAGCTTCACTGTGTCATATAGATGTAAAATAGTATGTCACTTTCATCACCTTGTATACCCAAAACATCATCCAGTGTTACTTTATTGAAGCCGCATGTGCAGAATGCTGGTCCTCATGTTTCTACAAGTATTTGGAGGAAAGGCCTTGTTGTGAAAAATGCACACAGGTTGTTTCCTGCTTGGTCAGAAGAAGACAGGAAGACATTAAGTATATTTAAAATTCTTCTTCTTTCATGGTTGCCTTACCATACTTACCCTCCTCGCTCACTGTCTCCATACCTGTTGCACTGCTTCTCTGTGTGTTTGTGTGTTTCACGTTGGCACAGCACGACTGTGACGGTAAAGGAAATATTACCCTGCTCATATGGCCACAGGCAACTGCCTATAATTGCCTGTCTGTGCCATATGGTAGCTCTGCCTTTGGTGCTAGCATGCAGATCGTCTTCATTTCAAATGGGGCTTTTCCATTTTAAAATCTTGCAAATTCACCTGGCTGAAGAGATTTTAACAACGCGTTGTGACAGGAGCTGAACAAAAACCCAAGCCCAGATGTCATACGTAGGACCCAAGAGGGAGTTAAAAAAAAAAAAAAGATGGAAGAGAAGAAATCAGCAAAAGACACTGGATTTTGACTAGTTTCCAATTACACTGTTTGCTAAACCCGTAACAAGGAAACCAAAGGAGAAGGAACATAACGAAGAGAGTGTCACTGTAAACTACAGAAAGAAGTAAGCCCCAAAGATGGCATGCCAACACAGAGCCTCATGGTTGGCATTTATCAGCTGTTAAACTCACTTTTAGTCTTTCTGCTCATGAATTCTCCAACAGTTCTACATTGGGAAATGAAAATGTGCACTATTGAATAGATTGGCATTTGAACACCCAGAGAGCACAAAGGAAAACCTGATTGGATGGAAATGCACATCACTGAGTATAATATGATAGGCTTCGGCAGCGTGACATGAATAACCAATCAGATCACAAGCTGCCAGAGAGAGTTCGAGATAAGAACCCAGGAGCTGCATCGAGCAGGCAGACTGATGGAATATATATGTGTGTGTGTGTGTGTGTGTGTGTGTGTGTGTGTGTGTGTGTGTGTGTGTGTGTGTTCAGTTTTGAAATTTTATACTTTTTTTTTTTTCTCGCCCCACTAGCGTACCCACTCTGTCTCCCTCTGGACATACTCATCAGATAAATCTGTGTGTAAACTGTGCGCGTGTGTTGGTAATAGCGAGTGTTTTTAAAAATGTGATATGCATGTATGGACGAGTGAAGTGTCAAAAGTAGCGGGTAATAGGGGAAGATGTGTCTCATTATTGTTCAGTGTTAGTTTGCGATCTGATTTCTCTCCTGTCGAGTCTGTCTAAAACTGTCAGCCCAAATATCAGCTGACAATTAACCACCAGAGCTCCGTGGGAGGGAGCAGCATGCGCACACATACACAGACGCACACACAAACTCTGTCACACATATACACACACGGGTGCGTTGAGATAATGAGGTCCTTTTGTCATTTGAATATTTGATCTTTGCAGATGATTAGGTAGGTTGTTATTTTGCAGAATATCTAGTCTGCGTATGTCAGCCTTTGTTTGTGTGTAAATGAGGCTTTGTTTGCCTATAGTAAGAAAAAAAAAGACTGCAAATTTATTTGTGGTGCGGTGAAAGACATCCTTTATGTATGCATCGCTCAGATTTGTTATAATAGAGCGTATGGGTGTGCATATATTGCCGTTGCAGATCCAGGATGTAGCAGAGCAAGGTGTGATGTTTGTGGGCTTTCTCCAGCAGCCGGGGGGAGGACCTTGCTTCTTAGGAAATTGGGATCCCGACGAGCTGTCGTCCTTACATTCAAGCCCTTCTCCCATACATCGACACCCCTTCAGTGCCAACACCAGCCCAACGGATCCTACAGAACCTCGTCAAAATGGTGCTGAAACTGATCGGTGCTCCTCTGAGTTAGATCATTGTGAGTTTAAATGTAATCCACAGGAGCACAGCACTTTGGGCCCAAGAGAACCAGACTTTAGCCCCGCCCCAGGAGAGTCTAGTGAACAAGTTCTTACCTCACAGATCAGCTTCAAAGAGTCAACGAATGAACCTCAAAATCACGTCAAACCTGGTTTAGACACAGTTAAAAGCTCTGCAGAGACCCAGGGGAACGGGCTAAGTCCAACCCTTCCAGAAACAGTAGGTTCAACAAGGCCGCAGGAGCGTGGTGTACCAGGAGCTAAAGGAAACTTGAGTGGATGCACAGAAAAACGTTTTAGCCTTCCAGACCAGAGAGAGAGACGTGGTTCAAGCTCAGACAGCTGGCTCAGCTCTCCAGAGCTGGATCGTAACAGTGAAAGAAAGTCTTCTCGTGCACGTGGGCAGAGCACAGTGACGACGCACAACAACAACCACATCAGGCTAAAGAGTTCCGAAGAAGACAAGGGGGCAACCTCGCCACTGGCGCAGGCCAGTAAGTACGCAGGATCCTGTTTGCTTGTTTACTCGTTAGGTTGTTTCTCCGTTTGTGAATTTTACCTGTTTGCATGTCCTGTAGGAATGCAGCTCTTTGCACTGTACAACCACACAGAAGAGCTGAACAGCTCTATGAGGTTCTACTCACTCAGGGTGCCACTGCAAGTGCAAAAGGAGGCAGGGCTAATCACAGGAGTTGATGCACACTGGCTCGACCACTTGACCCAGCATTTCAACAGCGGAGCACACCTCATTGATGGGTTTTTCCATCTCGGAGATGATAACGGTAAGTCCTGTAACCATAGCAATGCAACACCATTTTTCCATGTACTGTCATACGTAAAATAAAAGTTGACAGACCAAGGTTGTGCTTCCACTCCTTTCATGTCTTTAATTGATTGTTTTCACTTGTTTGATTTTAGTTTCAAAACTGAAAGTATGGAGTCAGTTTGGCTTATTTTTATCCAATTCAGTAATTAATCTAAATGAATCCTTTCATACTATATGCTTGCATAGATTCATGGTGTGGAAAGCACCCATCTTTAACATAACCAATACAATAGCACAAACTCCTCACCCACTAAATCTATGACACTGCATTTTTTTAACCTCTCTGGCTTAAGTAATCAGACTCCTAAACCTAAACATATGTTTGGCCTCTTGGGGGCAGTACAGTAATCTGCAAACACAATCATGATTCGCTAGCCTCCTTTTTAAAGTTATAAGGTGACTAATTTTGCCAAGAAGCAGACACAAAACAACAGGATGTTTCTTATTCCATTTTTTCCCATGTTCTGTCCTGTCTGTATAATGCAAAAAACAAAAAAACCCAGAATGCAAACTTTGAAACTGAACCAAGAAGCAGTGTTGCTAGCAGTAAAACCAAAATCTGCCAAAATAAAAAGCATCAAAGCCTCAAAAATCGATGTCGTGGGGGGTGGGGGGGCTGCTCAGGCTGTAGATCCATGCTTCACTGTTGAGTAATGGATGATATGCATGGTGTTATGTGCAGAAAGTCCACGGCTTATGCCATAAGTCACTGTTCAGCCACCCATGGAATAAGCAGGCTTAAGTCGAGTGGAACAGGGGATGAAAAATGAGAGATTGGAGAATAGAGATTTAGTTTTTAGTTCCTCTTTGAATCCCATTTATCCATTTGTGTTTATCTAACTCTTGTCTCCAATTTGTCCCCTTTTTCTCTCCAGCTAATGGGGTTTCATCTGTGGACAGCGTGTTCATCCTCCAGACCTCTGCTGAGGAAACTGCAAACACTTCTTATGATGCTATCGTAGTTGAGCAGTGGACAGTTGTTGACGTGAGGTTTTTCAGGCTTTTAAAGCTCTAGATAAAATGTGCTCTTTTGAGCAACCATTTTGGCCTTAAGCTTGTGCCATTACCTACCTGCTTGCATTTTGCATGCATATATGTATGACTGCATTCTTTATATGTGAGCCATTAGCACTCTTTCCTCTGTCCAGGGTGTTATGGTGAAGACAGACTACATCCCACTGCTTCAGTCTTTAGCTCCGTATGGATGGAGACTGATGTGCGTGCTACCCACACCCATTGTCAAGACAAACAGGTACCCAAGAAAAAACGCACAACTGTCCTACCATGCACCCAGATCCACTGAGTCAGTACGTGCTCTGAATCGTATCACCTAAACTCAGCAAGGACTACGCTTTGTAGACTGATTCTTTCTCCTAAGATGTTGCCTGCCTCATTGTTTTTAGGATTAGGACTGACAGCGTGGCTTAGATATGCAGGACAGATGGTCCAAGATCTGACAAATCTTGATCATATGCTCATCACAACATGAAACCGCTTTTGAAATCAGCCAGGGCTCGCGAGCAGTAACGCTGTCATTGAACTGCTGTTGTCTTGTAACCTGTCACTTTTACAAACTGCAGCATGCAGAAACTGGATTTCAGTAAATACAGTGGCGTGCACGCTTCTCGCACTACAGCGTAGCGGGTTAACAGTAGTAAAAGTGCAGCTCTCTGTCTTTGTGCAGTGACGGGAGTTTGTCGACGAAGCAAATTCTTTTTCTTCAGAGACCCGTTTTGCAGCGCAAGAGAAAAGACTTCAAGGTTTGTCTCCCTTTCTTCTTCTTCAATCTTCGCAACAAACCTGTCACTCTTCTTCTGTTGTGCCTTTAGGGCACGTGACTTTATGTCACAGAAGGTGCCATTAAAAAGTCATGTTTCTAAATATGGGATGTACAGCGAATATATAAATCCACTCTGGAAAAGTCTAATAATAGGCAAATAGTTGGCCTAAAACTGTACAGGAAGAAGGCATCAATAAAAGAGGCTTTGTTGTAGTTTGTCAGGTGTCTGGAGAGATAGAAAGAAGAAGACATGACACAAAGCACAAAACTATCTCAAACGCATGTATTTGATTTCAGATGCTGAACCTCAGGGGTCGCAGCAAGGCAAAGAAAAGTGCTACTGGAGAATTACTAGAAGAGAGAGAAACCAGGTCCCCTTTGATAGAGACAGAGATGGACAGGTTAAGAAGAAACTCAAAAGAGGAGGAGGAGGAGGAGGAGGAAGAGGAGGCGGGAGGAAGAGGGAAGAGCAGGGACAGCGGAAAGCGCAAAAGAGCAGTCCTGCAGCAAGGTGGGGATAAAGGGGAAGAGGATGCACCACATCAAAAGGACTTCTTGTTCCTGTCGAAGAGCAGGGCTTCTCTTGAAGACCAGGAAGAGGAAACTGACATTGACAAGATCCCACTGCCCAAGCAGGAGAAGTCAGTAAGATGGACAGATTTCTATCAGGAAGCCAACGCAGGGCCCAAGGAGGCGGCGAGGGTGGAAGAGCGGATCAGACAACAGCTCTTTTCTGGTGTTTGTTGACATATTCGGCACAAAGCGGGCAAAGGGCACTAAAAGCTGGTTAGTCTATAAAAAAGCTTTTCAACTTTTTGTTGACTTGCATTTTTTTTTAGTTCTTTGTGAACAAGCCCAGAAATAACCACTGTATTCATATTGCGTTCTGTTGCTAACGCTTCTATCTGCTCTGTTTAGGGCATTAACACAATGCCTTTTGAGGTCGTAGCTCCTGTAAATGGGAAAAGTGTTGTGCAGTCTTCTGCTTCGGGTTGGTGCTGCTATGTGTCTTTATATGAAATGAGACTGTACAACCTAGAGTTAGCCTCCAGTCCAAGCCTTAAGTATTATTCTTTCACACTGTTGTATTTTACTACATTCTTGTAATAGGACTGTGAGTTTTGATTTCAATGGGCTCACTGTATTTTTATATGTATGGAAAAAAAGTATAATTTAAGAGGAAAAACAAGTGCGTAGTACTGCATTACAGCCTGAATCGATCCGTTTGTGTTATGCGACGGCTGAAGAGTAACAAGGATGCAGCTCAGTGATGTTGATGGTATTTAAATCATTTGATACGTTGTTTTGATTCCAGTTTGTGAGCGCTTAAATGTGTGTTTTTGCTCACGTATCTCGGTCACGATTGTTAATAATCTACCCTATTTTAAAGGATTTGTTTAGAATGAATAATAATAGCACATATATAATTATCAGATGGCTTAAATTCTCACAGGTGCAGGAAAAAGTTAGTTTTTTTTTCATATTTCTGTAACAACATGATCTAATATGTCATCAAATTTGTCTAGTGTGAAAAGTAGAAAATATTATGTGACACTCGCTATTGAGGAAAGTGACCATTTACTGGTATGACTGGGCCACTGGTAAGCCATTATGGCCTAGATGCCACAAAAAAAGCTTCAAACGATAAGTCTACCAACACTAGGTTTCACATATCAGACGAGGTTCTTATCCTTCAATGGGGTGCTTTCAAAAAGACAATTTATTTTAGTCTCATTGAGCTACAAATCTCACTTGTGCATGTGATCTTTAGTAAATTGCACCAGTGTTCTTGGAGAGCAGTGCTTTTCGCCTTACACTCCTCTGCAGCTCACCGTTATTGTTCAGTGTTCTCCTGATGATAGACTTACAAACATTATCCAAGCAGTTAGCCTGGGTTTCTTTGGGGTTCGTACTCCTTTCTCTTTGCCAGCCACTCCTGGGGAGGGCAACACTAGTGGGTGGGTTTGCATCCTTTTTCAGGGTGGTAAGCGTAAACAATTGTTATTCTGAAATCCTTAGAAATTCCTTCCTTCCTTTGTACGTACGGCGACAAAGGGTAATTATTCACTTCCCTAAATGTGAGTTATGAAGAATAGACTTTGATAGTTCTATAAATAAAAACAGAGAGCACACACACAGTCAAGTTTTAGCTGATTAAAACTGGAAATTCTTAGGTTCAGATTTCACCTACCTTTGCCACACACAGACATACAATCATGGATCATTTTCCTCAATAACTAAATGAAGTTAATAAGTGAGCATCTTTTTTTTTTTAAATTTAATCAGTAGTTAGGACTTTTGTTAAAATCCGGTAACAGTTTGGATCTAATTTGTGCAGAAATATAGAAAAAACTAACGGTTTATAAACCTTTATCCTGCAACATTATCAGTATGAATCTCAGATAAACAGCAAGGGTCGGGATTTGAAGTGCACTGAAGTCTTGAGTTTTGTTTTTATTATTGTAATAAGGTGTTGGTTGCAATTTGTCAGAGGAAAAGATAACAAAGCCTGTGTTAAACAAATAAACTGTCTACAGGGCTAGAAACTACTAGAGGCTGTTGATTAATTAACACTTTTTTTGTAATTTGGGTAAACTTGACCTTAGAAAATGTGTAATTTAAAAATCAGATATTTACAACTCATTTCCTGGACCACCTGTGTTGTGTATAAGTAGTGTAACATGTAGGTCTTCATATAAAAAAAAAAAAAGAGTCAATAAAGTCTTTGCAGGCGGACTTGACTCAATTTTCTTTATTTCCTTTAAAATCATAAACAGCTGTCCTCATATGAGGAAGAAATGCACAAACAACTCAAAATTGAGTCTCAACGGCACAACCCCCCACTGAGAGATGACAACAGGAAGCTTGCAACCATCTCTGAGGGATGTTCAGTGATCCGAGCCAATTGCAGACCACCTGGAGGTTCCATTACATGGCACCATGGGATATTTACTCTACCCTGTGATGAGAAACCGTTTATGGGTATGTGAATGCCTGTGGCTGAAGAAGAGGCTGTATAGGGGATGGGCGCTGCGCATGCATGTGGTAACAGCGTAAGTGAGTAAAGCGGGGGGGGGGAGATACTGGCCAATGTGTGGGAGCCTGTGAAGTTTTAAATCTAAAAATATGATCAGTGGTGTAAAGCTGAGGAGTAATATGTGAAAAACAAATGCTTTGATGCAACTCTAAAACCTGCGGCTCTTTAAATAAAAAGTGTCAGTACACTGAATATAAACACCGTAATACTTCTAAGTTACATTGTATCAAATAGGTGAGGTACTGCGTTAAAAGAGAGTCATTAAAACGCTAATGTACAGCGTAAAATAAAAGTACACAATGCTAATGTTTCAAATATCCCTCCATTTCCTTTAAATAACTTAAGCACCCAATAAGTCCATCTGCTATCACTTCCAAATCTCTCTGGTTACACTTTACCTAGCACTCGTTTCATCGGTGCAGAAACTGTGAAAAAAAAAGTCGTTATTTTACAAACTGTTTTGTATTGGAGTATTTTTCAGTTAGCAACATATCTCCTCACACTCATACAGTCCAACTTTGTAATCTAATTTTAAATTTTACAGATCAATCTTTTCAACAACACCAAAAGCTTATTTCCCAAAGGAAGAGTTCTGTTTCACAATTAAAACCCTTCAAACATGCTGATTTTTCCAGCGGTCTTCATTTTTGTTATTTCTTTAGTCTCTCCCCTCTACATTGGTTCTTGGTCCCCTTGTTAACACAGTTTTTCGCTGAAAACCTGGTTTGACATTGCAGCAGAAGTGTCTGCAAATGTGAACAGATCTGAAGATGCACACATGTACAGGACACTGGAATTTCACTCATCTTGCTGGTTTATACTATAGGAAATATAAATAATCTCTATTGTCTTTGTGTGTCAGCTGCTAGCTGAGGCGTGGGCGGTCCCAGCGGTCTATCGCAAATCAAGCACGGGTTGCTGTGGCAGGGATCAGAGGATGAGTTTCATCATCTACACAAACATTCATACTGAAATCCAGATCACTGGGACATTTCCCTTGCTTTCCATTCTCCCAGATGTACACCTTCCCCACTGATGACAACAAAAGGCAGGAATTGGTTTCTGGGAGCTGTAGGAGGGCCCCTACCACCACTTCTCGAAGAAGATCCTATCTTTGGGGAGGCTGAGGTCCATGAGGGTTTTTGAAATTGATTCAATCATCGGCGGGGGTCCACACAAGTAACACAGAGTTCTTTGTGGGTCCACGTGTTTCCGCAACACCTCCTCTGTGAGTCTCCCATCTGATGAGACACAAGGGAAGCAAATCAATTAAGACGCGGTGCTGCGGCACCTATCCCATCTCAGTCGCCTACATGGAGACTTAGCCTATGATGACACAGATAAATCAACCAAGACAGGCTGTGGTTGAATGTGACAGTTACTCAATCATCTCATCCAAACAAAGAAAAGCGAAAGTGCAGTATTTACGGTTGACAAACGGCAGGAGTTGCAGGTCGACGTCTGTGCTCTGCTGCGTGACATGGAAGTCACAGGAGAACTTGTCAGGAAACTCTTGGCACACCTCAATGATAGAATTCTGGGAACACAGAAGGTAGGATGTTGTACATTTATAAAAGTTTATTAAAATAATTAAAAAAAAAAAACCTTCTCATAGATTTTACACATAGAAATTTTCTAAAGCATACCTTGAACAGCAGCTCTTCGGTGTTCTTGGCACTGTAACAGAGGTGGGCGGAGCCTATGTTGTAATCCCGGCCACCTGAAGCTCGATTGAGACGCAGCAGATCTGCTGTGTGCAGCATAATTGAATACAAGGGATTGATCCCTACACCTCCAGCCACCAGCAGCAAATCCACAGAGGGTTCACATGGCGATGGGTCAAAGAAGAATTCCCCGCCGACACGCATGGCCACTCTGGAGCCCACTGTACACTGAGAGGAAGAGGGAGAGACGGAGAGGTGGAAGGAGTTTGAAACAAACTGCAAAGCCAGCTAACTCGCATCCATCCGTGATAAGAAGCTGAAATAAACATTTTCAGAGACAACAAACTGCATCTAAAACCAGCCTCAACAAGTGTAAAAAGCCAATTTTAGATCATACGCACTACAAATCGATGTTGCTGCTGTACGAGTGCAGCTGATATTACAAGTTACAAAAGGCCTTTTGAAGTCGAGGAGAGCACTAAATATGCCTTTATCTGCTTTAGCACACATGACCACTCGCCCACATGATAATGCATGCAGTCGTAATCTGCTGTGATGGTCCCTACACTATCCCTGTAACACAATATCAAACAAAAGGATCATAAAGTGATCTCAGAGCTGATAGATGTAAGTCTCAGTACCCTCAAACACACATCGCTCGTTCCTATTTACACACAGCATAGTAGCTCAAAGCTATTTTTTTTGAGCCCATCATCAAACAAAGAAGCTGCAAACAAACATGTAGACTACAGAAAGGGAGA
>NW_005187431.1:1067384-1071809 GCF_000239375.1 Pundamilia nyererei
TGACAGGCTATGACAGCGTCCTTATGTGCCGACACCGGTGTTTTAGCTAGCAAAGCAGCGTGGCTGATGTGGAGTGAAGCCACGTTAATGACAACGTGTACAACCATTGGAGATGTGAGCAGGACAGACGGAACAATTGACGGAAAAAGTGTGGACTTATACCAGTTTTTAAATTGTGTTGATAGGCCACGTAAAACCAAACCACAGACTCATAATACAAGTCAGAGCTTTTTTTAAAAAGAAAGAAAGTTGTGTTTTCAAAATTGGAGTTCAAGTTATTTTTACTTCCAATAGTGTTACCATACTACACAGGTCAATGACTAGATTTTTTTTAAAATTTTCATTGTAAATGGGCTAAAGCAGTTAATTAAAAGTAGTCTAACATAAATGTAAATGCTGTAATTTGATTATTTTAATAAACCATGTAACTTGGATGGATTTGATGCTGGCGTGACCACAGTGCACACGTCTGATGTCGCTCACAGTGC
Organism: Pundamilia nyererei; assembly: GCF_000239375.1. Lineage (NCBI taxonomy): Eukaryota > Metazoa > Chordata > Actinopteri > Cichliformes > Cichlidae > Pundamilia > Pundamilia nyererei. Next base: position 1,067,873 of record NW_005187431.1, read on the forward strand.
TCCAAGGGACCGCTCGGGGAGTTTGCGTGTTCGCTCAGACACGTGAAAAATTAGAGGGAACATTGCATGTACAATAACAATAAAAGGCTAATCTATTCTATTCTGTTTAAGGGAACCCTCCTGTACATACAGTCAGAGGTGTTTATTTGAGATGACAAAATTATCTCCATCTGCTCTTGATGACATCATTAAGAGCCATGAGTTGGGAGCAAAGAAACTGTTTGACACTGAGCATTTAGAGCAGTCTGAATTTCTGACTCATGTTTGCTGACCTCACTGTGTGACATTTTGAGCCATGTTTAAAATTAAATCCACCATTATAATAAATAAATGACACAAAAGGAAAGATACAAGAGAGCTCAATTAATGGTTGTTCGCAGATAATAGGGTGTATGCAAACACACACACGTCAAACAATTCTAAAAATATCAGCTCATTTATCTTGTTCCATTCAACACTTGTGTGATTATGTCGTAATGTGGATTGTAATGCTGTAACACCTTATCCATTAATGGTCTTAGCCTCATGATTTTTGAACCTCTGCTGTTTTATAATATTCCTTTCAGTTTTCTTGATTTTCATACAAAACCAGAGATCTGGATACCATAAAGGACGTGATTATTGTACTCACTGTAGTGTGGACCCAGTGGGCTGGTGGGTGTTTGGCATATTTGACAGCCAGTTCAACAACTCCCTCCCTCTGCAGCAGACCTGGGCTGGAGCACATGGAGAAGCCTCCAACCTTCTCCACATCAGGGATAAAGAAATCCACCCTGCAGACACACAACAGCAAAACACAGCATTTAATCATTCAGTTTATTGATTATTTACATTAGCAGATGTTTGAACTTGATCCATAGATTGTTTCACTGATTTTATTGTCACTTAGTTATTATTTTTGGGAACAATAGAAAGATGTCTTTGAACAGATAGCCAGCGTAGAAGAGTAATATATTAGACAAACTTTGGGAAATTGATCGGGTCTAGCCATCATAAGGGCCAGGAATGGTGACTGTAGCACAAATTGGTACATGCCTACTCGCTAACAGTTAATAAAACAGCAAAAACAAAAACAGGGCCAAAGTCTAAATGCTTATAGAGTGTTTCCATGTGCATCGACGCAGCAGAAATCCTTTTTTGGAAACCAGGGACAACAAAACAGAACCAGATGTAAAGCTGATCAGTTTATTCAAAGTGAAGCATCTCTTTCTTACACATAGTCACATCTGTCAATCAGTAGGAACAATAGAGTAGTCACAGTGGGAAAAATGCAGTGCTAAACAGTTGGGCTAACGTTCCACCAACACAATGACCTACTGTTACACCAGAGAGACCCTCAGAGGCATCATAAATATGGATCCGCTGTGAAATCATGTACATATGTTCCATCCACCTCCTCCTTCTCTTCCTCCTCTCCCACCTGGAGATGAACAACTAAACAGTCCCTTTTTTCTTAAAAAACATTGCAAGTCGAGAATTTCCATCTATTTACATTCATTATCAGCCACCACAGGGCAACTGGCTGCCAGTTTTATTTCTCACCACCGCCCACCAACAGTATGGGCTCATGTACATACTGCATGTGCAAGCTACACTAATTAACAATGGCAACACTGACTGACAGACCAGGACTGAGAACAAAACAGAACCAAAAAAAAAAAAAGCTTTGGCTCATTGAAGAAGTTCCCAACCTGCTATTGGAAGAGTCTCTTGACGTTAGCTTAAACATTTCCTCATGTTATGCATCGGTCAAAAAGCTGCCAGTATACGAGCAACATCAAGGACGATAAACGCTTCCCCATGTGTCTATTTTCAGTCATCCTCATCTGACTCAAGGCTTTAAATGATTAAGAGGCTTCGATCCTTCCTCCGGTTGATGGTATTGACCAATATGAGGACTACAGCTGAAATTTACTGGAAGTTCTGTAAGAAGTGCTTGGAAAAGACGAATCTGACACAACCCTGCCCCCATGTGGTGATTATAGGCACTACATGACAATGACTGATGAAGGAAGACCTAAGTGCTATCACTGTATTGGGTTTCTAATGGCACCATGAAGAAAACAGAAAAACTATTAGCTTAAATTTTAGTAGTAAACCAAATATACTTGTAATTACTTTATGAATACATGCTATGTAATTTATTGTCTTTTGCAGCTAGAAATCAAAGAAGATGGGAGTGTATCCACTATTTTAAATTAAGTTATTCCCAAAGTCTTTAGAAAGAGAACAGGCCTTTGTGTGTTAATGGACGCATTTTTCTTTTACAGCACTACAGTTTACAACTGAAAGCCAAATCTCTGCCCACATTACCAGGCTGCACTCTCGAGTCACACCAATAACGATGCAGCTCTGTTGCCTTTTGTTGTCCTTGGTTTTTCTAAATTGACAGACGCTATTACAACCCAGTGTCACTACACAACAATACGGCCATTTTACCTCAGGCATATAGAATGACGGGCCCAAGCACTCGTGGTTGGAGCGAACAATGCTGTTTATACCCAATTACACATAAATTACAGTGTAATAAAACAAAACAGGGACACGCTCTTGTTTGTGTGCCGTGCTGTAGAAAGAAAACATCGTGCATTATATGCCACTTAGTGTACTTCCCATATGGCAAACGCCATGGGCATGTCTGAAAAACCACACTACTGCATAAACAGAACGACAAAGCCAGCGGTGTCAGGATATGTATTACAAGTCTGAACAGACGGGTGTACTACGAGGCCAGATTAATAGCTTCGTAAGCCATGTTGAACTCAGAGTTTTCTGTATCAGAAAAATGGGTCTCTATCTGGCTAAATCACTGCAGTAACTTATGCTGAACACATAACCTTTATGTATTTATGTATTCAGCTGGTGATGCAGAAAATGTTTAAATGTTTTTATACTTGTTTCTAATCTGATGACTAATCTCTTTTATATTGTTGGAAATGCAGCTATTAAGGCACAGAAAACACAACAAGAATACCAGCTGAATCAATAAATCTAATTTCTCTTTGAGCCGGCCATAAACCAAAGCGATTCCCAGGTCTCCTTTATTAGACTATGGGACAGTAAACTTTAATCTTAAAATGTATCCAGTTTAATGTTGCAGAGCTTTAACGTGCAATTTACCTTAAATTAAAATGTTTATTTTTCCGCTCGGTGTGCTAAATGACCAGATTAATGATTTTCTGCAGCATTACACTCCTTTATTTACAATTTACTGGTATTTGTTTATGTTCTGTGTAGATTTCTAAACACAGTTTTATCTGTATCATCACCTCTGATTGGAGTAGGACACACTATCAGGGCTCATTTGTGTGGAAGAAGAGTCATATCACAGACAATGAAGCAGAAAGCCTGGCTTAACAAAGAAAGCTTACAGTTACTGTTGTGGTACCTGCCATCTCTAACTGAGGTTTTACGTTTTGTCAAGACAAATAAAGCAAAGAAAGCCTCAGGGACTCTTATCCCATGCTAACTCTTAAACATTTCCAAGTTGTAGCACAGTGTGTGAATAGAACCATTTTACTCTGAATTATTCAAATGTTAAAAACTGACACTGACCAACACTGAACTTCTGAGATCATCAGCTGTGATATATACTCTGCAACCTTTTTACATAAGAGATCCCCAGTCTCTCAGTCATTTTAAACCACTTTTAAAAACATATTTGTTCTTGTTTGCCTTCAAGTCTAGTTGAGCAGAGCAGAGTATGCAAACTAGGGGTGGGTTTTGATTATCGATTTATCGATTAAAATCGATTCTGGCTTGGATAACGTGATATTGATTCATTAAAATCCTGAATCGATTTTTTAATATAAATTTATTTTGCCCGAAATGCCAGAATCTCAGGTTAAACCTCACAAAGTTTCAACAACCACCAAACAGCTAAAACAGTAAATGAGAGCAGGAACACGGATTCTGCACAAAGACGTAAACACAAAGC
>NW_005187431.1:1073065-1082530 GCF_000239375.1 Pundamilia nyererei
TATGAGTATTCTCACAGACATAAGTTTCAGAAAACTGCAGTCGACCCTGGTACTGTGTGTAGTTTGACCTGGAAAATGCTGATTTCAGTTGTACCTTCTCTTATTTAAAACTTAATGAGAGTCTACTCACCACTGGCCTGCTTTGAAGGTGAAGTTTGGATGCACGGCTATTCTCAGTCTTTTTACCGTCTCTGACTCATTTATAATTCCACATACTTGTGCTGGATACAGAGTCTAAGTCAAAAACCCAGTTAGAGACACACAGAGAAGAGTTCAGTGGTGGGTTAATAATAGTGTGGCACAGTTAACAGACATCAAGATCAGATTCCTCAGCTACACACTGTAGACTTACATTTTGTCTGTAGTTGTTCGAGGTCCTCTCTAGGTGGTCCATTTGCCTTTTGGAGGACATATTTCTTCTACTGAAAAGGAAACGGTCTGGTCACTTGTCTCGTATGAAAAATACTGTGTTGTGCAGTGAAGAGCAAGAAAGCAGCCACATGTGACACACACACAAGAAAAGAAAAAAAAAAGGCAGCAAGTGGAGTTTGCCCTCACTGTCAACAGGGAACCATCGAGTTAAGGATCCAGTTCATCAACATTAAAAATACAAAAAACCCTAAAACAAAAACACAGTTTCTCACTAACTCTTCGCAGCTCATTCACAGCACCTCGCACACCGTGGTGTGCACAGGGCACCAAGTGCGGGAGGGGGCTCCAAAACAGGCTAATGATCATCGATCATAACAATCATAAGAACTTATTTAAATTCAAGAAAAAGTACATTAGGCACCGTCAGACAATTAGAAGCAATATAAATACTACAATGAATTATGGTGCCCCCTACTTCATCTCCCAGCGGTTAGCAACAGACCCGCTGCCTGCTACCATGATGTGCACACAGACTACTTAATGAGAGTCACCAGTAATGAATGCAGCCTGGGTTTAACAAAACAGCAGCTGAAGTAGTGCTTGTTGTTAACTGCTGACTTTCTTGTGAGTTTATTAAAAGCATGCAGATTTATAGGGTTACTTAAAGCAGCAGGATTATTAGTGTGTATTACTACACCCACAGAGTAAGACATAATTTTTTCATTATAAAATGATATAATTTTTTGCTTCAATTTTATTTGCAGGTTACAGTATTTGGACTACTCCACGTGTTTACATGGATGCATTACTGATACATTTGTATATCATTTTTTTTGTGGTGGGTAAACGAACTGCATATTTTCTTCTTCTATTTGATTTTTCATTAGTTAATGAATGATTGTTTTATCAGGGTTACACCCAGAAACATTTCACAAATGCTGAGAAAAGCCACAGACTGAAACATGTAACCAGAGAGCTGCATGCATTTACACATTTAGCACAACAGCAGGATCTTTAGTAATTATTCCCATAATTTAATCCAAGCAGAGACTCGAGATCAGTCTGGACCTTATGCACGTCTCACTCTGTACACTCTGTGTTATGCACCTGTAACACAGAAAATCACAGCAACCATTCTCCTGCCATCACAGCTGTGGGAACATTTTATATTTAATGTCACTAAAGCTCTTTTGTGTTTACTAGGGGCCAAAATATAATTCTTATTGAGTTTTTTCAGTTTATTCAAAAACCGAGATTTAAGGAACGGTCATTATTGGGCACATGGATATTTATCAAAGTGTCACTGAAAAGTTCCAGGAATGTGACCATTAAATATATAAATCACATCCTAGAAGTTCCATTATGCACCCTTGCTTGTGCACTTTGGCTCTAAAAAGGATGCGGGATCTCCACCAGTATGTCAAAACTGTGATCCTTACACCTGATGTCTACTTTAGCAAAGTGGATAACCAAGTTGACAATATCAGCCTCGAAATTAATTCCTGTTCCTATTTCCCACATGGACATAAATGAAAACTATTCGTTTGTAGCTAGAGACCCAACTCACCGCCTCCAATGATCCTACACATTGAAGTCAGGACAGTTGGTACCAAATAATGATGATGTTTGCTCTCTGCAAATGTTTAAGAGCCACAGTGAAATCACAGTGCAATGATCATAATGGGACGCAACAGAAATATATAGGAAGCAATATAAGAATGAATTTCAAGGCTGATGTAAGGATTACCCCTTATAGGAAGTGATCTAAAAATAACAGCAATGCTGGAGGTAGTCTCCAAGATCTTGAAGAAGAGATGAAGACAAAAATGAGAACAAAAGCCATAATCTGACATTCTTTCTCGTTTCATTTAGGCCTGTGGATAGTTTAAATCAGACTATATGGGCTCTGATTTTCTGTTGCTCGTAATACAAGAACAGGGGAGATGGGGGTCCACTCAAAAACATACACTTCTCTCGTTGTCAGAATCTACTTTGCCCCCTCAGGAAACTCACCTCACGACAGAGCTGGGGCCCAGCAGCCTACAGCAGAGCAGACCGGCTGCAGGACACAACAGACTGAAGGTTCGAGCAGTGGCGGACAGTAAACAGGAGATCCTCATCGCGACCTGGGTTCATGTCAGATTAGAGCAGAAAACACCTGGATTTAGCTTTCAAAGCCGGAGTCTGTACCTTATGCTTAGCATCACATATGAGTATTTTATACACCCACTTTTGTTTCTTTTCCGATCAGTATACACCTCCATGTATTAAAATCAGACTATTTTTAAATGGAGTTTGGTGTGACCGCCTCCATCATGAGGTTAGCCGGCTAGTTGAAGCTAGCTACCGAGTAAATGCCGGTTACATTTCATTACTTGACACAAACTAATCATATTTTTCTTCTTACCGGCATAAGAGAGGACTTTACTTCTGTCAAATGCTCTTCATAATTGTCTCGTGTACCTTCGGAATAACCTTGGTGGTCTTATGATGACATGACGCGACAGGTGACTTCTTCGTCGTCGTTTTACTGCGGCTGGCGACTTCTTCTGTTCTAGTAACGCCCCCTGTTGGCAAACAGCATCCAGCGCCTGACCAGAACCCACATTCTTAGTTCAAAAGCAATTGTACTCCCTCAGAAAAAGACACAAACATAACGTAAATCCATCAGATGTCACTTGTGCTACGGTCTCATTATTTTAATAGTGACTTATTCACCAACGTTTAATGTTTAGCGTTGAGCTCAGCAGGAGATTTTTGCCTTCTCTGTTATAGGTGCCATAGTGTATTAGACAGTCTCACAGTGTATATAGCCCATTTTAATGGATAGAATCCTTTAAATACTTTAATTCAAAAATTAACAAAATGCCATATTAATGAGGACAATCTCCACTTTAGTTTTTTGTCACATGGCTGCTCTGTTGAATTTTACTTATTAATGCATGGATAACAGGCAATATAGAAATCAATTTGGCTCCATCTTGTGGCCATAAACAGTGAACATTGCAACGCCAGAGGGTGAAATTGTGGTAGTGTCAAGGCTGGCTGTGGAGCAGGCAAGAATTGGACCTAAATGCAGGACTCAGAAATTAGAAGCACAAACTAAAAAGTGGCTTTATTAACTTAAACTAAGTACAATATAATAAGCTGAAAAAATTAAATCTACAACTCTTCATGGAAGAGGATTACTGCAAGGGAAGACACAACAAGGCAGGAGGATGAGACAAAAAGCAAGGGCAAGGCAAATATATACAAACACAGGATAACAAGAGGATGGGAAACAGGTGGGAACACAGCTGGGGATCACTAACATATTGACTTCGGAGGAAGTAAAACTCGGCACGAGGCTTAGTGGAGACAAACACCAAAAAAAGAAGGAAGGAACAGAATACAAGAAAAGAAAGGCAGACATGACACAAAGACAGAATTGTAAACAAACACAGAGACAAGAGACGGAAACACATTTAGGCAGGAATAACCAGGGATTCCTGTAACACACTGAAACCAATAAATGATACTTAAAGAAAGTATGAAACCAGAACATAAAAGACTAACCCTTAGGCCACAGATAATCAAAAATACCAGGATAAAGAAAACTCAAAACAGGCCCAAAACTCAGAAAGCCTGGGACCAGGACACACAGCTTGCTCCTTCTTTTAAAGTCTCCTTCATGTTTGTTTAATGTTTCTTAATGATTTCACTAATACAGCCACATGCTTTTTGCTTTTTTCACAACTGCTTTCACATTTTTTGATGTGGAGGATAAAGGATTGTATAATACAGTACAAAAGTCTTCAGCCACCCCTCACTTCTTTGTGTCATTTCTTTCCCTCTACCTATTGATGATGATTTGTAACAAATAATTTGATTTGGATCCATCATTCCATAAGACTTGTTGATACTGATTTTCAGTCCAATACTGTGTAATTTGACAGTCTCTTCTTCCCATTTCCCTTCATTAAGAATAGCTTCATGAGATCCACCCTTCCACTGAGGCCATTTTTTTAAAGAGGTTTCAGTGAACAGTAGATGGATCAACTGCAGGGTCAGATGGATCTCTCAGGTCCTGTGTTAGATCTTGGCTGGTTTTATTTCTCTTTCTTATGGACATGACTTTCAGATACTGTTCATCTGCTGTACATAGTTTTTTTTAGGCCGGCCACTTCTTTTTCTGCCTGAACTTGTCCAGTTTCCTGGCATTTTCTAAAGACACAGTACACAGCATGTGGTGTTATGCCCAGTTTTTAGCTAATAGCTCTTTGGGAATCACTTTGTTGTTGCAAAAACAGAATTTTATGCCTGTCAAACTGTGTTTTCTTTGGCATTGTTCATAGATTTGACTAAAAAAACTGAAACAAACTCTGTGTTTTTGTTACAGGCTGCTCATAACAAAGTGCCCGAAGTTACATTTTAAAACTGGTTCTTTGCTAAGCTGTAGGCATAACACTGATTCATCGCTTCAGTTAGGTGCCTTTTTATGCTTAAATGGTTCAAAGGTCAGTGTTAAGTGGCTTAACAAACACGTTTGTAGTGCAGTAAAAACAAGTGCAAAGTGCAGCCTTTTGTTATTTGCCCTGTTGAAACTCATTTAAACACACTTGACAGTGATATGTATCAAGTTAAAGAAGTTTCTGGCAGTTTGTTTTCCAAAAAAATACTTATTCAGATACATTGTATTTGTATTCAAATTGTTATGAATTTAAACAGTTAGGACATTTTACTATAATTGACATAACAAAGTCGTAATAAAATTAATCAACTGTACTCAAAAATGATCCCGTGTGAACCTGTTCCTGTCAGTCTGAAAACCAATTGTCATTTAAAATCGCTCAATTTGACTCTGAGCGACAGGTCAGAGGTCAACTGTGACACAGTATTTTAAATACCATCCTACGTGAAATCCTATGTTACTTTCTACAGCTTGACACAGACACACCACCCTTGTATGAATCATACGTTGCAAGTTATAAGGCTTTCCATTATAATTTTCCACCAAAAAAATCAGTAAGTAAAATGTAAAGACCTTGGCAGATATAAGCCACATTGTAATGAATTCCAACATGACCACACTCCACACAGCAGAGATAATGCTGGTTGGTTCAAGACTTTTGTACAATAATGTAGATCAGTCAGAAATTCAACCGAATGCTGGTTTTGTCATTGGTTAGCAATGCTGCCTGGCACCAAGCAGTTTCCTGGTTCGAAGTTTGCATGTTGTCCCTGCGTGGGTTTCCTGGCTTGCTCCCACAGTCCTGGACACATGTTCAGTTGATTGGCAATTCAAAACTGGCCATGGATGCGAGGTAGATAAAGCACTGTATGAAAGTGAAAAACATATGACTTGTAGTCTAAAGTCTTTGAGTGGTGAGTAAGAGATTAAAGCACTGTATAAATGCAAGTGCATTGCATTACTGCCTGTCCTTCAGTGAATTAATGGCTGCACAATCGGTTATAATAACTGCAGTTTGAAAACATTGTGTGACATTTTATACCTTTACTAACACCTTAGAGAGAATACATTGTGGTCTGTTGATTACTCTCTGGTGCTATTTATGAATCTCAGGATTGTTTAGCCATTGCCAGGAGGTATTGTATCATCAGAAAAATAATGGAAAGATCTAAAGATAAAGGCAACTGGAATTAGGCAATTTTAAGATCTGACATGTAGCAGTGTTGTACATTAAGGTCAACCATTTCAAAGCCAGTGCAAAGTTACCATGGGTAGGTGCAGTTCTAGGTTCATGTGCGTGTATCTGCATTCAGGAAAAGAAACACATTAAATAGAAAGAAAATTGGCCGAGAGCTGTTGGATTCCTTTCTGCATTCTTGGACGTTCTCATAACGTCAGCAATCACAGGTGAAGCTATGGTGAGTTTCTCGCTGCTTTACTCATAGTTCCAAAAACATTGACTGAAAACATCCCAGGAATGCAAACTGTTTAATTAAAAAGATACAATGCAAATCCAAACTCCACCCAAAGTAACAAACAACTGTTACTATTTTTGTTGGTCCAGTTCTTAGTGGTATTTCACCTCTATAGTCTTTAGGCTGTGATTCAGAATTTGTCACTGAGGTGGCCTGTGGTTTTAGGGCTCAGAGGGGTTCATGTTGTCTGCAGGCAGACCTCTGTTTACATCATTACTATCCTTAGATACAGTAACCACTCACTTCCTCTGCTGCTTTTTCTTTTTTTTTTTTTCTATCTGACTCTACCAGTCTAACTGGCTGCCTTCCTGCTCTCTTTCCCATGGCTAGCACACCTTGGTTCAACCAGTTGTTCAGTACTCAAAAAAGATTTTCAGGTTTATCAAATTTCACTCATACGCATAAGGTGTGATGCAAACGCACCAACGTCATCGCGTATGGAAACACGAGCGCAGATGGGCACACGTAAGTCGAACTGTGTGTGCATGTGAGTCAATGTTTATTTATGGGCTTGTAACCTAATGGTAAACTCATTGTGTCTTAATCTGTCATAACCTACTAAAGAGTCATGACATCTATATATAGGTTTAGGACGTTATACTATGTTGCTGACAATATATGACTTCCTGCCAGTGGAAAAAGTAAAAGAGCACTCAAATAAATTCAAGTCCCAAGTGTACACATTTACTAGATTAAACTCCATTTAAAGTCATTTAAAAATGTTTTTTATACTTGACAGAGCACAAACATATAATAATTATTTGTATTTTAAAACATTACCTCCCTAAAGTGACTAAAAGTGTTCATTTCCTCTGCATGGCTGCTGCATACTTGTGACTGTGTGGCTGTGAGAAAAAAGTGCTGATTCATTATGTTTCTAATGGCACACAGTCAAACCACACAGAAACAGATACAAATGGAGGGAACACCTGCAATAAAGGTCATTGTTTCAGTGTGTTGCAACTTCAAGTTTTCTACTCACATTCTCCACATGCTTTACTGTTTCAAGGGACAAATGCTCTTCCTCTGTATTTTCACCCTGAATAATCAGTTCAGTGTTCTCGGGATTGGAAGCTAATCTTTATTTTGTAGATCTTCCTCTCAAAATAACTGCATGGGTGCTTTCTTTATTTGGTGGGGCTGAAGTTAAATATCAACTCTCAGCAAGGCTGCTTGCAGCATTAGGGGAGAGGAGAACAGATGAAGCGATATAGGAGAGAAAGCTGGAAGAAAAGACTGGGAGAAGATATAATATAATAGCATAATGTGATGCAGTTCTAAGTTGAAATATGGCACACATGGCAAAAATGGCAAAAAAACAGCTTCACAAATGTGAGAAATGGCTTCACGAAAGCAAGTGGAATGCCAAAACATGACACTTGAAGGCATCGTGTTTCTGTTTTAAAGGCCAGTTCATTATCAATCAGTTTATTTAAGACAAAAATGTTTACGTGCAAGGTTGCAAAAAAAAATTGTACTGTAAAAAATGGTATTGTTTACTTGGGTGAAAATGCATAAATGATGGTCGGTTAAGGATTCACGGTTACCTCTGTTTGAGCACAGGAACAACAAAGTACAAACACAACCAGCTTTCTGTTCGCACCGGAAAGAGGAAATAACTCTAGAGAGTTTCGGCCCAGACGGGAGAGGAGGAGAGGGGGTCTCCCAGTTATGCAGGACACTGACTGAAACAGAAAGAGAGAGACAAAGAGGAACTGCAAACAGTTTCCCGTTGCCATAGCAACAACTTTCACCTGTGTTTCGGAGGAGGGAGATAGAAAGGATTCCCTGATATTCTTTCTATCTCTGTTTCTGTGTTTCTCAGCTCAGACTGGGTATTCCCTGTTGGCAGCAAGCCACACAGAAACCATTGTGGGATTCCATGGTCAGAGAAACTGCTTTCATAAGCGCAGCAAAGAGGTGATGCAATTTCCCTAATTAGCAAGGGTTAAAAGGCAAATTGGATCTTAGTGTTCATACTGAAAATAAAATAGAAAAATAAAATCATTGAATTTACATTTATGCATCTGCCTACCTATCTGCGTATCAGCCACTTTGGACTTGACCTTTCACTTTTGCTCCAGTTGTTATTCCAGCCTGTGGTACTTCATCTATCACATCTAATGTCTTCTGCTTCTTGGCCAGGACCTCCTTGTCAGTCTTAAATTCAAAGTCCCACAGGACAGGACTGCTGTCCTCATCCCATCGGGACTTGAAAGACTTCTAGTCTTAGCCTCACAGATCTTCCCGTATACTATCCCAGGCACTTGAGTGTCCTAGCTTGCATCTTGCATTCTGCTGATATGTGCTGGACGGGGCACCTGTGCACAGTCATGAGTGCAAAAATTGCAGGCCCTAATTGCCTCAGTTAAGGTAAGCGTTCATGACTCCACCATAAGAAAGAGACTGGGCTAAAATGGCCCCAGTTCCAAGACGATTAACCACTGCTGAGCAAAAGGAACACAAAGGTTCATCTCAGTTTTGCTAGAAAACATCTTGATGACTCCCAAGAAAATACCCTGGGAAAATATTCTGACGATACAAGGTTGAACTATTTGGACAGTTTAAGTCCTGTTGCATCTGGCGTAAAAGTAACACAGCATTTCAGAAAAGGAACATCACACCAACATCAAAATGTGGTAGTGTGATCTTCTGGGGCTGTTTTGCTGCCTTAGGACCAGCAAGACTTGATTTTGTAACTGGAACCATGAATTCTGCTGTCTACCAAAACATCCTGAAGGAGAATGTCCAGACATCTGTTTGTGACTTCAAGCTGAAGCGCATTTGGGTTCTGCAGCAGGACAGCGATCCAAAACAAAACGGCGGTTCATGCTCAAAAACCCTCCAATGTTGCTACAACAATTCTGCAAAGAAGAATGGGCCAAAAGTCCTCCACAGTACTGTAAAAGACTCGAAGCGAGCTATTGCAAATGCTTGATTGCAGTTGTTGCTGCTAAGGGTGGTCCAACCAGTTATTAGGGTTAGGGGACAATCACTTCTTTTTAAAGGGTAATGTAGGTTGGAATTTTTTGCCCCCTTAATAACAAACACTTTCAGTTGGAAACTGCATTTTATGTTTACCTCTTATCTTTTTCTAATATTTAAATTTGTTTGATGATCTGAAACATCATCAAACAGGGTTCAATTTATTTAATTTATTTCAACTTA
>NW_005187431.1:1082812-1115581 GCF_000239375.1 Pundamilia nyererei
GAGCCTCTAATGAATAATAATAATGAAATAGTAATAAAACTGTAACATTATAACACATTGAGCCTTACTGACAGACTCCAGAGACAAACTACAATGCAGGGACAAGCAAATGTACCCGGAAGGAACACATGAGAGTGCCTCGGTGGATGAAACTGAATGAATCTGGCGGAGAGCCAAACTGTTCCCATTAAATTTGAATTTACAGCAGCACTAGCGCACGTTTAGAGCAGTAAAATGACGTCAATAGACACCTGAAATGTAATGATTTTTAACTCAGGCTATAATTTAAATCCATGCGGTTGAACTGAACGCTACCGAGCAGCAATCCAGCCACGACGGGTATTAATTGCGCTATTAACTCGTTGAATAAACGTTTCACTACCTCATTCTTCTCCTTTGCACGACAGGCCAGAGCCTAAAAAACAGGACGTCCAAACACTGAAACGTAATTTGGCTCTCTGGCTTAGGGTTGGGCCGCTTTGACAAAGGAATCTTCTTCTTTTTTTCTTTTCTTTTTTGTTACTGAGGAGGCTGTACGATCCCGTGGGTCGTGTTGCCGTGCAACGACACGCCCCGCCTACCATCCCAATGTATTCACCTGAACCGTGTTCACGTGACAAGCGCAAAGGGTCCAATCCAATCAGGATGGAGGACAGGTGTTTCTTCATCAAAGTTTCGGAGGCGGAAACCTGCTGGTTTAGTGTAAGCCGCTCCTTATTAGTCTGTCACTTCATTTGTTTTCTTTTATCAAGAACTGCTGAGGAGTAGAGCGGAGTTGTTTGATAAGAGAAACATAAAAGAAAGAAAAGGTTTTGTTGCTGGGAAGTTTAAGGAGACAGAGTACTTGGCTCGTGCGTAAGATGGATACGTCTACGAACCTTTGAAGGACTGTTGTCACTGCTGTTCCAGGTGTTGCACCAGTAAAGAAGAGGACACCGAATGCTGTTTATAGATAGCTCGTCACGATTAAAAGCCCGACGCTGACACTTTTATTAGGGTCGTTTTAACTGTCCACGCCACCTCTTGCAACACAGGTAGGATAAGTGTTTCTGAGTCCTTTTTGCGTATTGATCGCCTTTGAATCTCGGTTTGGGTTTGCACTTCTACTCTCAGACTCATTAAACCAGTTTTACAGCGACGCTAAATATGGTTACACTGGTTATTCATAGGATTAGTTGGCAAGACACCTCTCACTCATCTAAAATATATGTAGACAGGCAAACATTTAGGTAAAGTGTAATTTAAGACATTAAAACAGAAATTACACTTGTAGTAATTATGAGAGTAGATATAAGGCTGTAGAACAGCATGAATACTAAACCAACTATATATATATATGTATATATGATAAAAGAATGACAAACTGGCCCCTCAAATTGGATTATATTAAAGGACAAATACTGTAAAAGATGATAAAATCTTAAAAATTATTGATGGGTTGCGTTCCTCTTTACAGGTCACTGCATCCCTTTAGTCAAAGATGACAGAGAGGACCCCATGGTGGAAGGCATTCCTGCCAAAGAAAAAGGCCCCCAAGGATCAAGCCTTTGATGTGAACTTTGACCCTTGGGCAAAATCCTCTCCTGCAGCCTCCAAGGCCTCCCAGCCGGTGTCCAACAACAGCTCCAGCCTGCTCAGCGATGAAACCTTCGACGACTCCCGACTGGACTCGGTCTTCAATGAGCAGACTTGTCGCAGGAACATGAATATATCGCGCTCAGGCCGATTCAAAGAAAAGAAGAAGATCCGTACAACTATTCCAATAGAGCAGAAAGAGAAAGAGAACGTGACGTCTGGGAGAGAGGATGCACGGTGACAGCAAGGAGTAAAAAGCCGGGCGATCAAAGACTGCTTTACAGAGATGCTTGAAGACGGAGGAGAAGAAGAAATCAAGGTCTATGAAGATGTTTCACTCTCATGAAGCATGCCAGGAATTCTGCTGATTTTTTTTCTTTTTTTATATGTTGGTGATAATGAAGACGATGAGCATTCAAGTTTTAGCCCAATACTGGAAAAAAGGATGATTTTAGACATTTGTTGATGCACTTTGCCAGAAAGCCAAAAAAACAGTGTCAGCAATATTACACTTAGAAAACAGGAATGCCCTTTCTCCTTTCAGTGCTCCATATGTGTTTCAGGAAGGAACTGCTCATAAAATGTTTACATTTTTTCTGTAATAAGATTAATAGAAAATAATATCTAATAATATAAACCTAATAATGAAGGATATGTGTAACAATAATTTTACAGTGCTTTTTATAAGGGCTATAAGGGTGTTTATGAAGGTGTAAATGGTTCCTTTATGTGTGTGTGTGTGTGTGTGTGTGTGTGAAGAAAACAGAGAGAGAGAAAAATGGTTTGTTAGCAGCGCTTAATCAGATGCACAAAACTTGTCAGCAAAATGCATAAAATACTTCAATGAAGGATTCAAATTGACGTATTGCACAAAGCCTTTAGCAAAGCCATCACTGCTGAAATATCCAGGCAGTTGAAATGAGGACAAGGAAGTGATGTTAATTTCTTTTTAAGACTTCTCTGCTTTTGGATGGCCTCTGAATAGTTTTACATGAAGGCAAAATATGAGAAATAAATCTGACATCTGCTACAGCTGATTGGTGTGTGTCTATGTGCTTCACGAATCCCCATTTGTTGATGGATTAACCCACGCAGTGCAAAGTTTGCTTCTTCGTCCCCATTAAAAACAACTTTAACACAGAAAAGCCCATCAACAACAACAACAATAACACCAAATAAGGAAATAAATAAGAAAATCTGAAGATGGAGTAAAGCAAAAAACACCCCACCTAAAAACATGTCAGTAAATTTGGCAGCTGTGTTGAGAGTGACAACCTTGTGTGTTCTCATCACAATGTCTAAAAAAAGCACTCACAAGGAATTACAGCTAATTAAATAGAGCAGGTAGTAGATGTTAAGCCCAGGTGTGAGTCACAGGTAGTTAAAAGGAGGAGTATGCCAGTGTCGCGGCATTCTTCTGTCACTGTTTAAGGTGTGTATCTGTGTGTGTGCACAGTGCATGTCAAAGGTTATAATTGATATACCTTTTACAATTCAAATTCAAATTCAAATTTTATTTGTCACGTACAATGACACCATATTTATTGTCGGCTGTCTCATAGCTGCTAAAGTGCAACAGTTAAACGTGTAAGTGTGAAGTTGTGGGTGCACAAATGAATAAGACCGACTTGTAATACCATATCTTCAACACAAGGGGCAATAATGTACCGCCAGTAGACTGTCATACAGCAACAAACTGCAATGAACAGGAGGAAGATATACTTAGAAAAAACAAACTGTAGTTTTGTAGGGGGCAAAGAATTTACTTCAGACGTCTTTACCGCGCAGTCAGAACCCACAGTCGTGGATACACAATGCTTGTCTCCTTCCACTGGTGTAACTCAATAAGAGGGAAAGTCTTTTGGCTCCTTCAGCACGGACGAAGCCAAGGACACTGATCCTGCTTCTCTCTCTCTCTCTCTCTCTGTGTGTGTCTCTGTGTCGTTGACTGTGGAGCAGTGAGGTGTGGCTTTACTCTGTGCGCCCCCGACGCTGCGCTCCCAAGAGAATAAACCGAAAACAGCCAGGGCTGTTGTGCTGCAGTGTCGTCAGCGTCTCCGCTATAAACTCAAAAATTAAGCAAAATAAAGTTTGTGGAACTTTTTAAGATATCTGCAAGAGCACCACAACCCAGGCGTGTGATACGAAGTGTCCTCATTTGACTAAATATAACCTGGAAACTTTCTCACAAGTGTCCCGCTATGAAGAGGGCACTGCGCTAACGGACCACACTGAAGTTCTCTCTGCAAACAGGTGAAGTTCTGACATTTTCTGAAGGTAGGGCGATTTCTTAACGAGTGCACTTTTGCATGTAACGGTTTAATGTTTTTATTCTCACAGAAGTTTGTAATGAAATGTTTAAAAATGCAGGTCCAAATAGAAATGTTTATAGCAGATGAATTGGATTTATTCGAGCTCCCTGCACAGGCATGGAGCATCAAGTGTACACACCCTTTTTTTAAAATGTCCTTTCAGATACATTTTGCATTACAAAAATGTATTGGAAGTTTTATGGGCAATAATGAGTGAATAATAATAATAATGAATGAATAATATAAAAACATAAATAAATAAAACATACATGGACATTACTTAAAACCACTGTGTTGTGCTAATCCTGGCTGTTATTCTTGGGCTGGGTTTGCAAAATTAGCCATTCTTTGTGAAGACGTATCACAAATTGGTTGGGATTTTTGTAACGATTATAAAATATGGAAATAAATTACTAGAAAATAAAAAGTGTGATCCATCTTTTTTTTGGCTGCAGCAGCTGTCATATCAGATCTTCTTTCTGGGGAAGATTAAGCTCATACTTGAGGTACAAAGAAAAGCAACAACTGCTGTGAGAGGTGTACTCACCTCACTTACTTCCCCACCTGTTCTGGAAGACCTCATCTGACCGGTGTCCAGCTTCCCCCCTTTAGAGAGCTAAACTGGCAGTGTCACTGAGGCTGCTTGACACAGTTATGAAGATAGAAATAGCAACAGAGGACAGCCTGCCACTTGCAAAGAGGGAAAGCATGAACTGCACACAGACAGAATACCAGTAGCGTGATTCAGATCCGTTACTTCCATTACAAAAACATATTCAAGTAAAGGTATTTGCTAGCCATAAAATTACTTAATTAAAAGCACTTATTGTGCACTTATGTTTATTGACAGTGCTTTTAATATCTCTTGTCTTTGGATAACTTAAGCATTTTATGGCACTAAAGCTTAACAGTTCAGGTAATTTCAATATACTTTCTGTGCTGCTTAGTTGTTTAATCCACAATAAAGAACCATATTATGAGGTCATCATATGTTTACATGTTTGAAAACTATTTCCAACAAGTGAAACTATCCTGATGTTGGAAAACAGTTGTGTTTCCAGCTTCTCCTGTCTCATACAACAAGGCTTTAAATGGAATAAGAAGTAAGCAAATGTTCCCAAACCAATCCAAAAATTAATTACGCCATTTGGAGATCAATGGATTGAAAGTGTAGGGGAACTTGTAACTGAATAAAACCATCAAATAAAGTACACAAGTTTAAATTTGGACTGAAATAGTGTACTTGAGTAATTGTGCTTAGTTCTCTTCCCCCAGACGACAAGAGAGATGTGTTCAACAAAAACAGGTTCTGTTGTGTGCTTTATTAAATTGCTAAAGAGGAGCATGTGCAAATTCCACAGCCTGAGGTTTGTGCACAAACCTCAGGCTGTTTTCAGCCGGTCAGCCGAGGAAGACAGCTTATCAAAAATGCATGATGTCAAGATGGTGGGTGGACATGTCAGCGACTGTCACTGTGGACCATTTACAAGCTGTAGAAGCTGAAACATGTGACATGACTCTGTACACAAGCTGTTTCCTGGAACGCTGTTGTAGTGGACATTTAGCGGGGCTTTGATTACTGAACCAGTAGCTCTTAAAAGCTTTCTTTGCACAGTTACACTCAGTACAACCTGAAACATAAAAGAATAGAACAGTGTGTTGGGACACTGTTGTTGTTTCCTCTGGACTTTCCTTAATTTCTTTTCCATGAACTTCCATACAGTTACTGCAGTAAATGCCTTTGGACACTGACTCGAATAAAGGGTAGGGGTCCATTACTGTTCACACAACACTCTCCATTGTTCTAGCCTGAAGTAATCTGCCATGGGGCATTGTGGGAAAAGGAGGAGATGTGTCAGATTTCTCTGGAGAGGATGGAGCGCTTTGCTGTTTCCTGTTTTGTGCTGTATGGTGGTGAAAACTCTTCCTGTTCAGGGGAAGAGGGTGACAGGTCATCGAATGCACCCAGTACACAGTAGCTTCTTCTGACGCGGAGCGAATAAAAAACCCTCGAAGCACTGCATACAGGGTTTCCTGCAATAGAGTGCGCTTTGTCTTCTCCAGGTATTTGAGGCCGAGGCATGCCGGTTCCCCCACCTCCCCCTCCGCCTCCACCAGCAGCCCCGCCACCCCCACCGCCACCCAGTGCTGCCCTGCCACAGGTATAAGATTCTTCCAGCAACTCTCTTATGCAATTGCAAACACTCATTGTGTTCTTCTTGCTGATCATCGACCATCTGGAGCTCATTTGCATTATTAATTGAGCTAGTATACACACACACACACACACACTGACTTAGACACACACAACCCAGACAGCAGGCTGTCAGTGGCAAAAGAGTGTTACGTTACCCCAGCAGGCTCATAGTGTCCTCTTGTTAAATGAGCTGCTGCAGCCAGCGAACAGGGCAAAGACATGGCTCAGTAGATTCTGGATACAGCAGTAAAGGTCTGTCTGCAAAAACAAAAAAGTGATCCTCTCCACTCTTACTTCTTTTTGTTCTGTTTTTCTTCAGTGTCCATTAGATCCTCCCAAGGTCCAGTTTAGCGGAGGAGGAGGAGGTGGTGGAAGGAATGCCCTGCTGGCAGACATCCAGAAAGGAACCAAGCTCAAGAAAGTCACGCAGGTCAACGACCGCAGCGCCCCCGTCGTCAATAGTAGGTCCCACAACATGACCATCCTATAGCCTGCACATATACAGACACACTCAGTTTGTTTTCTCTAAATGTTACATCCTTACATCACAGTAGCGCCCACTCAGCCACTCTCGTAGGTGAATGGGTGCTTCATATAGTGTGTGTCTGTAGTTTGAAATATGCCAGTGTGATGTGTTCTCGTGAAACACTCGACATATTAAAGTGAAGGACAAAGAAGGGGAGAAGACTGGGGGATGTTTGGTGTCTTTGTGCTATATTTGAACTCACAAGGCCAGTGCACGCTTCAGGAAGGAATGCCCTATAGCTGATTAAGACGCAGGAAGAACAGACAGATGGTACTATATACACTGACACAATAGAAAAGGCAAAAACACTGTGCACTGTCACCACTCAACACACCCTGTGCAATATCACTAAAGACTGTGAAACAGATATGCGTGCGTGCTGTGTGCAGTGTTGGTCAAGTTACTTGAAAAAAGTAATCAGTAACTAATTACTTTATGTGTATAGATGAAGACAAGATCATTAGGACCCTCTGAAATTTTTAATTTCCAAGTCCTTTTAAACAGAGCAAGGGATTTTAACATAGCTTTTCTAAACATTGTAGTTTTATTTTTTTGGATGCTTATCTTATTTGACTTTGCACAAAAAATAGTTTTACAAAAAGAAAAACTACCAGGGTCTTCAGTTCAACACACATATTATCAGTAGATTTCAAGTCAGTCAGCAATGTTGACTTTGGTCTTCTGGAGGTTCTTCCAGGTTTGCTACTGACTGCTTGAGGTTTTCTACAAGATCTTCACACATTCTTATTTCTTCATGATTCCTTCCACCTTGGCGAGATTCCTAGATGCACTGAAGGGTCCCGACAACATAACACCCACACCGCAGTGTTTCACTTTGGGAACCCTGTTCTTGGGTTGTACGTCTCTCCCTTCTTTCTCCAAACTTAAGCAGAGTAAGCAGAGCTCTGGTTTAATCTCATCTGACTAAAGGACATGTTTCCAGTTTACAAAATCTTTCTCCAGGTTGTACTTGGCCTACTCCAGTCTGGCCTGAAGGTGTTTCTTTTGCAAAAGTTGAGTTTTTCTTGTTCTGTAACCTCAGACTCTATTCCTGTGCAGGGTTCTAGTGAATATCTTCCGTGAGACAGTCTGACAGTTTCTGACTACAGTCATTCATCAGTATCAGATTCTTTGAGATCTTTTGCTTCTTACCTCTGCCAGACTTGTTCTGTACTGTGCGGCTCTCTTTGAAGTTTTTAATGATACATAGCACTCACTGGACTTCTTGACACTGAGAATGGTGGTGATAACTTTGTATATTCATCTCCTGTTTTGTAAGCATCAGCAATTCTTTCTTAAGTCTAAACTGATTTGTTTTTGATTTTGGCATGATGCTTTAATCAAGCAACAGCTCAGCCCCTCACTGAAGCTTCCAATTTATGTAAATTGGAAGCTTCAGTTTCAACTTGATTTTTAAAAGCTTTGAGCATTACAAAGTTAAAGCACATCATTGCACAGCAGTGGTCATTTTCTCAGGGGGCTAATAATATTGGGAGGTTAGGTAAGTGTGGTGGTGTGAAAGTTGCACATGTTTGAGTTTTTGATGTTAGCTTCATTAGGTTTTTTCCAGCACTAAAAACAAGCTCTTATTGGGACAAAACGAATGAGCTTATAAGATATACAATGTTATGTAGTGAATACATTTATAATGATATTAGACCAAATATTGTGATTGACCACATGATTTATTAAGCTTTCATGCCTTTGCACTGCTGTTATTTCATTACTAACGTGTGCATATGGCGTTCCCCAGATTCCAAGGCTAGCACAGGAGATTTATCTGGAAATGCTGGCACTTCTCAGGCCTCATCGGGTGGCATGGCACCCGTGGGGCCATCATTGAGTGGGCTATTTGCTGGAGGGTTCCCCACTCTCAGGCCTACAGGACAAAGAGACCTAGCAGGCAAAACCAGAGGTTGGTGCAAAATGTCATATTCTTGCTCATAGATATATTTATGATTTGTCAGTAGTCACAATAACATTTTTTCCCTTTCAAATGGCTCCTCTTGGGTGTGTTTGTTCTGTTTAAGTGTCTCGATCGAGCTCATCAGTCTCTCTGAAGCCTCTGTGGAACCCTCCTTCATCGGCCGACTCCAGCAGCTTCCCTGAACCCGACAGGAAAGCGGAGATCCAAACCTCCGTCCACCGCCTACTCGCC
This sequence comes from Pundamilia nyererei, assembly GCF_000239375.1. Classification (NCBI taxonomy): domain Eukaryota; kingdom Metazoa; phylum Chordata; class Actinopteri; order Cichliformes; family Cichlidae; genus Pundamilia; species Pundamilia nyererei. The sequence continues at coordinate 1,091,581 of NW_005187431.1, forward strand.
CCCTCGGCCTCTGCTCCTCCCTCCCCCTCTCACAGCAGCATGCACCCGCCGCCTTTCCCTCCTTCCACTCCCCTTCCACCTGCCCCTCCCTCTGCTCCTCCCCCACCTCCCCCGCCTCAGGCCTTCCAGGACCGGCCAGGTAACAAGCCTCCCCCTCTCCCCTCCTGCCCTCCACCTCCACCTCCATCCCAGACTACCAAGCCCATGTGGCTCCCCATCCAGCACTCGCAACACTCATCTGTCTCCCAGCCCTCTCCTCCTCCTGCTCCTCCTCCTCCACCACCGCCTCCAACTGTCCAGCCTCTGTCAACTATCCCAGGGGACCATTCTTCGGGGTACTTCTACTCTCCGCCTTCATCTGCAGTCTACTCTGAAACTTCAAGGTTCCCTGTTCTTCGGGACAGCCCCCTGGGACCGCCTCCCCCACCTCCGCCTCCCTCTCTGCCACCTTCCATTACTCCAAGCTGCCCGTCTACCCTACCTCCACCACCACCCAAAGTGGCTCCAGTGCCTTCCCCAGCAATGCGCTCTCTGCCTCCCTCATACCCTTGCAACGCTCCCACGCGACGGCCACCAGCTATACCCAGGAGTGCAGGTAGGTGGACAACAGGATGTAAAAATGCTTCTTTAATGCCACTTGTGTTTATAAATATAAACCTGTTGCCTGTTACATGTTTTTTCCATAATTGAAACGGATAAAGTCTGTATGAAAGATAAAAAGTTTAAACCACTGCTTCATGCCTTTGGAAAATCTTTTGAATTCTGTCTTTATGCGAGAAATGATTCAGTCATGTAAATGGAGCTGACTCGATATATTAATGGTGATGATATAAAAAGAAGGAAAATTAAAAGAAAATCTGAAAGAAAACGATTGCGCTGAAGCAATGTTTTAGAGATCAGAAAACAAGTTCAGCTAAGGGTGTGGCCTAAGAAAGTTCCCAATAATAGTTGTAAAAGATGGAAGTAGCTACTGTGACCTCACCGACTGGTTAGCGAAGGGTTGTTGTGAAGCCCCAAGCTTCAAGAGCAGTTTCACCATTGCTATGTGCTTTTTAAAACTGGACATGATGTTTGAGGTGGAGGACCTGACTGAGAGACCAAGGGACAATATCTTATCCTAAATCATACCTAGCCATACTTTACTCTAAATGTGGATTACATAATGGTTAAGGTAATTAACTCATTAGGAAGTGTCTACTGAGATAAATCAGGTAAGTAGTGGCGTCATTTTTTGGAGAGGGTCAAAGTTCAATAGAATCTGGTATCTTTTTGTACCAGAGGAGTCAAGCCCTTTTTGCCATAAGAAAGAAGACAGGTTTAAACCCATCCATGTAGATTAGAATATCTTTATTGCCACTATTACATGCAACAAGTACAGCATAATTAGCCTCAATCTCAACAGTGCAAAGATCACTCACATCATAAAAACGACATAAAACTGTATAAGAGATAAAAGTAAATACAAAAGTCAAAAGCAGCCTTCCTCCATTCTCACAACCCCTTCTTGCACAAAACACGTAGGCAGTTATAGGCAGTTAACCAGCATGAAATGAAAATAGGAAAATTGGTGACACCCGGTTTATCTTTGTGCAGAAAAATGAGTGTATATCACAGCTGGTGTGCTGATTAGGTTCTGAAGTCTATCCTTCCACAGTGTTTTCTCTATTCCTCTCCAGTGTCTACAGGCCAGACTCGAAGCTTCTCAAAAGCAATTTAATTCAGTTAAATTCAGTTTTATTTATATAGCGCCAAATCCCAACAACAGTTCCCTTCAGGCATTTTACATTGTAAGGTAAAGAGCAATACAATAATACAGAGAAAACAGAGACAATCTCAATAATTAGATGAGCCCTTATGAACAACTGGCAACAGTGGGAAGGAAAAACTCACTTTCAAAAGGAAGAAACTTCTGGCAAAACCAGGCTCAGGGAGGGACAGCCATCTGCCGTGAGTAGTTGGGAGTGAGGGGAGGAGGACGTTACAAAGACATGGTGTGGAAGAGAGCCAGAGATTAATGATAACTAATGATTACATGCAGAGCGGTGTATAAACACATTGTGAGTGGAAAGAAAAACAGGTATTAGGACTGCTGATCCAGCCCTAAAAGCTTTATCAAAAAGGAAAGTTCTAAGCCTAATCTTAAAAGTAGAGAGGGTGTCTGTCTCCTGAATCCAAACTGAAAGCTGGTTCCACAGACGAAGGGTCTGAAAGCTGAAGGCTCTTCCGCTCCCATTCGACTTTTAAATACCAAACAAACCACAAGTAAGCCCGCAGTCTGAGAGTGAAGTGCTCTGTTGGGGTGATACGGTATTAAGAGGTCTTTAAGCCAAGCCAACTTTATTTAAAAAGCGCTTTAAAAACAGTGAGCACTGACCAAAGTGCTGAACGGAACTAAAACAATAAAAACATAAAAGCTAAAAATAAAATAAAAGTTGAAATAACAGTAACAATATAAAAAGGCAATGAAATCCAAATGAAATTACCATTCTATACTGGGTTTAAAAGCCAAACTGAAAGGGTGAGTCTTCAGACGAGATTTAAGATATGATGGGGCCTGATTATTCGAGACCTTGTATGTGAGGAGAATGATTTTAAATCTGATTCTGGGTGTAACAGGGGAGCCAGTAAAGAGAAACCAGTATAGGAGAAATATACTCTCACTTTCTTGTTGCTTTCAATACTCTTGTTCAGCTGGAGGCTTTTCAGGGAGTTTTAGGACAGCCTGATAATAATGAATTACAGTAGTCCAGCCTAGAAGTTTTAAATGCATTAACTAGTTTTTCAGCATCACTCTGAGACAGGATATTTTTAATTCTAGAGATATTTTATAAATGGAACTAAGCAGTCCTACGTGTTTGTTTAATACGCGCAATGAAGGACATATCCTGGTCAAAAAGAAATCCAAGATTCCTCACAGTGTTACTGGAGGCCAAGATAATGCCATTCAGAGTAAGCATCCGGTTCAACATTATATTTCTAAGATTTATACGGCAAAGTACAATAACCTTAGATTCTATATTTAGAAGCAGGAAATCAGAGGTCATCCAGGCTGAATCAAAATTCCATAAAATGTATATTTTTAGTTTTTATTTTAAATGTTCTTTTTCTTCTGATGCCCACTTATTAACAGGTGTGGGTCGACTGGCTCCTCCTCCTGCTCCCCCCGCCCGTTCCCCCACCACAGAGTTGTCCACCCGCATTCCTCCTCCTCCACCTCCTCCCATGCCCCCATCCAGTCTCAGGAATGGACATCTTCAGAGCTTAGGTAAGATTTTAAAAGGATTTTTATTGTTCAAATGTATAACTTTTATGTAAACTTTGAAAGTTAGCTTTTGCTGCTCAGCAGAAGGACATTGTTTTTTTTTAAAAAGGGTAGAAACTTCTAATCTGCATCTTCTTTACTCCAGCGGATGACTTTGAATCAAAGTTCCAGTTCCACCCTGTAGAAGACTTACCCCCACCCGATGAATTCAAGCCTTTCCCACGGATCTACCCCAGCAAAGAAAACAGTGGTAGCCACAAAGCAAAGTTACTACTCCTCAGCTTTTCTTTTCTCAGCACTGTAGTCTCATCTGCTGAGCTCTGTTTTTCTTCCTCCTTGTTCTTTTACAGTGAACCCCAAACCACCAGGGATCAGGACACACCTCCGATGAGTCATGATCTCAGCACCGTGACACGCAACAAAAAAGGACAAATCTCAGTATTCCTTCTCCTTCTTACAAGTCCTCACAGTTAAACTGACATTACTGCCATGGACTTGCATGGATAGAGGCTTTGTGTGTGTGTGTTATTGTGTTTGGTGCATTTGTGTGTGTGCGTGTGGTTGTGCATTTTCAAAGCATCAAAACAAGGACCCGTCTTATTCTGACTATGTGACCTCTGACCTTTTCAAGTACAGAATGTTTTGTGTGCATGAGAGGAGAAGCACTCGCCCTGCTTGTGCTCATAAGCTCCATTCAGACTCTACACACAGGCTAGAAGAACAGGGTCTTCCATTAATTATCGCTAACATGACTCTTGACAGTTTGTAATATGTTAACCATCATCTCTGTGCACTTGTAGTTGTAAAATTTGCTTTCAAGCAGGCAGTTTTTGTGACTACGTTGCTAAAGACAAGCAAACATACCTCAGTCTCAGCTCTTGCCTTGGTGGGTAACTAGGTGTACCATTTTCTTGCCCCTCATGTATTAACCAACACTAACACATGGGAGGACAGTGCCACCTGTTGGTTTGATCTGTCACCAACAAACAAACCAAAGCAATTAAAAAGTTTACACAGATACTTTACTTAAAAAAAAAAAAACAACAACTAATAAATGTATCTGCCTTAAACAGTGGTCCTTTTTTGAGTTGAGGCTCTTGATCCATTCAAACAATCCCAAAGCTGCACAAACAGGGCTGTAAACATGTGTGTGTTATCTCAAAAACCCCATTAAAACAACAGGTAAAGTTCTCCTGTGGTTTTGAGTTATTCTTCATTGTGTCACAACATTAATTCAGTCTTCCCAAGTTTGCCCAAAATTTATTTACATTTATAAAAAAAGAGCAAAAAACATTAACCTGATATTTCACGACAGTTTTCACACAGATATTTTGACTTGTGAAAATATCTAACAGTGGTCCCAAAAAGGATTTTCATAAACAAATCACAAAATTAAAAAACAATCTGCAACTAAACTTAACCACACACAGCGTCACGCAACACAGACTTAAAGCTTCTGTAAAACTGAAACAGACAAAAATAACCTCAAAGAGTCTCTGACAAGGATTTCCACCACGAAACACAAACCAGCGCTTCATGGGACTTCACAGTTCATCATGTTTGTAAGTGAACTCTCTAGAGGATATAAAACCGTCCTTGTTCTCATCCTCTTTGACAAAGATATCCTCCGCCATGTTCTCGTGTAGAGTGTCGTTGGGAGGGTAGCCGTGACGCTCAAACTCCTTCCTTAGATACTCTTTCACCTGGCAGACATGAAAAGAACAGGATGACTGGGACTTAAGTACAAACATAATAAAATGAATTAGAAACCACACTTTTTCCTCTTTGTACAGAAAGTAAAGTCTAGAGTGACATGGGATATGTAACCGATCCATGTAACTTCATATGTGTTTTCAATGGTTATCTTCACCTCATGCTTGGAGAGCTTCCAGTCATCGTTGAGGTCCATTTCCTGAAAGGACTCATGTGACCTAGGTCCATTTCTGATCTGTAGCACCTCGATGATAAAGGTAAGCGTGCTTTCAGGTGGAATCTTACCTGAATACAGAGAACAGGAGGGTAATGGGCAGAGATGTCAGTTCAAACTGAAATTGAATATTGCCAAAACTTCCAGTAAGCATCCAGGAAGTTTTCTTCCGTTGAAGAACACAGATGGTAAAAAGGAATAAAAAGCAAATCTATTGCTGTGAATCTGTTGGCATTAGAAAGGTTAGTTAGAAACAGAAGAGACAGATGTTATGGGTTAGAGTGGCTTGTGCTTACCGGACAAAAAAAGCACAGTATTGTTCACATGCTCCACGTAGAGAATAAGTGGACTAATGTCACTGAATGAAACCTTCATTCAGAGACATTGAATGAATTCATTCCTAGAAAGCAATTAAAAAGAACAAGAAAGACAAGTATAATAAGATGCGTGCATAATAATGTCACACTGTGAGAATTGGAGACACCAAGAAGACCGTGTCATAAAACATGCAGTGAAACTTCTTAGATATGGATGAAGCTTCTGTACCTTTTCCTTCCTTCCCATAGGCCAGTTCTGGAGGTATGACCAGTTTTCTCTTCTCTCCTGAGCACATGTTTTGCAGGCCTTTATCCCAGCCTTTGATTGCTTCTCTGATGCCCAGAGTGAACCAGATTGGCTGCTTGTCACCGCTGACTCGACTGGTCAACAAACACAGGTGTAGAAAGAGTGAAAAGTTAAGATGTAGAGATGGTCTCTGAGGTGTCATCAAAGGTCAAGGAAATTATGATGCTTTTCTCAGAGTTATAATGATTCCTGCTGATATGAATGCTCCAATCAGACAGTTTTTCTACTGCAGGCTCTATGTGATTTCAAAGACTGTGGACCTAGCCAACCGCACTGAGAGAACATTAACAAATCGACAAGCTCCATCTCAGAAGATATCAAGTGAACACTATCTTTCCAGCTGGAACTGTATGCTGCTTTAAGAACAATAAACCTTGATCACCAGTGACCCGAAAGAACTGCTTGTTAAAAAAAAAAAAAAAGACGCCTTCATGTCTGGAGAAAAGGAACTGAGGAGAGTGCAGCATGAAGGGCATTCTGCAGCCTCCTCCTTCAGTAAACACCCTCATCACCTTCAATGAGTTTGCCCTTCTCCACTTATTCTTCATTAAAACCACATCCACCCCACATCTGAGGAACCACCCCTGCTTGTTTGTCTTCTGGCCTGGTTAGAAGACAGCTGGAGAAACTACACACTACAGCAAGGACGCAGACCCTGATGGCATCAGTGCGAAGTTCTGAAGACCTGTGTTAGCCTTGTGTCTGTGTTCCTGAGTGGTAAAAGTGTTACCACCTGAGTCTAAAGCAAGAGAAAATAGCTGTATTATTGCATCATAAAAAAAAACATCTGTCTGGCAGAGAGTCATCTGGCAGTCGATGTTATTATTTATGGGATAAATAAAGTATTTTTCATTAATTCAAGAAGAGGGATATTATTTTTCCACCCACCCAGTGTCAAAACCTTACATTTGTGAGGTCCAGCCAATCTGAAGACTAAAGCTGCTTGTTGTCAGCATTGGATGCACGAGAGGTAGGGCTGTGCGATATGACCAAAATCTCATATCCCGATATAAGAGTTCTATCGTTCCGATAACGATATAAATCACAAAAATGTAACATTTTCTGTAAATTCTGTGAATCTCGGGCAGCTCGTCTTGCGGGAAGTGTTTCCAGCTGCGCGTCCTTTACCCGGAGTCAAGTGTTTTAACCGATGCATGAAACTATACATTTTTAGACATAAGTTGTAAAGGCCGCCGTTTTCTTTGTGAGTATTTATTACACGGCGTGCTGCGGGGAAAAGCCTGTTCTAACGTTTGAGTCGAAGGTTTATTTTTTTATCACCTGGCGGCTCCTTTTTAATTCTCATCCGTTAATAATCTGCTCTTTCACGTGATTCAGTTTATTTTGAAAAGTCTCAACAGGATCTTAAGCTTTATTGTGAAAGGTTTATGTGGAACATAAACAAGCGGACACGCGATGGTTTTACCGTAGTTGTTGCTAACCACAACACATAAAAACAGGCACTTGTCCGTCTGTAGTGTGGTTATATAAAATATAAGAGAAAGAGAGAACTTGAAGAAATTAATATAGCCACTACAGTGACCATCAAAACAATGAAAAAATATTGCTGTAAACGGTTTATTTTGCGACGCCACGAAACAAACGATAGCGTAAAATGAAACATACTTTTTTATATCATCATCCGATATATATTGTTATATCGAACAGCCCTAAGGAGAGGTGCACTAAAACATATCATATGATAAATAAGGATTATTACAGAGTATATAGAGCCCTAAATGTATCAGAGTGATGCAGTTTTAAAACCTAAATTCAATGCTATGTAAGCTAGGGCAGAGATGGAAAATGTTTTATTGCGGGGTACACAAAGTCCACTTCAATCTTAACAGACTTAATACCTGAGATGTCTTAGTATTAGAAAAAGAAGTGTAACAGTACACAGGTTCTCAGTTTTTCTGCACAACAGAGAAATATTTCTCTAGTAAATGAAAAACATCTGTTGCCACGACTCTTTGGGCATTAATTGTAAGAAAGAAATGTGTACAATTATAAAAAATGTTCTGCTAGCTCATTGCCCAGACAGTCCTGTAATTATAAAACAGAAGAATTTGTTAGTTCACAGAAAATCTACTTTACAATAATATTATTAATTTACATTATTATTATTTAATTTTTAAACTGTTAATTTGGTGTAATACAACTGTCCATGGGGGAGGTCTTTACTCTAAAACTTAAAATACAGTTAAAAGTCCAAAATTGATCCTAATCACATTTTCCAAAGCTCGCACTGGAGTCTTGGCTGGGCCCATTTTTGGCCATGAACCTAATGTTTGACACTCTTGCACTAAAGCAGGGACGTCAAACTCATTTTACATCGTGGGCCACATACAGGCCACTTCACTGGTCCAGCCCACCAGTGAAACTCCCCTTTCTGTCTGTGTAAAGAAGTTAAACTACACATTGAACCGTTCGCATGTCTTAGTATAAGGAAAAGAAGCAATTTTTAATAGTATGACTCAGTTTTTCTACATGATAAGGAAATTCTGCTGTAGTTCATGGAAGAAATCAGTCAGCATGACTCTTTGGCCATGAAATTACAGAAAAAGTTCTAGTTGCTAGTAGCTTACCATGTAATTTAAAAAAAAAAAGTTTTTGCTCATTTTAGTGAAAAGACTGAAAATTTTCTGTCATATAATTTGACTATCTATTACTTAATAACTTTGGTGTGGTATGAATGGCCCTGGGGGAAGTCTTTGACAGTAGTTAAAAGTTTTACAGCTATGTGTTCAGTGGACCAGATTGGAGTCTTTGCCCGGCCTATTTTGGCCCACGGGCCTCATGTTTGACATAACATTTAACTTTGTATCCCTTGCAGATAAATGCTAACATCGACATTCGAGAGTTTTAAATCTATAAAAGCCGTTTATGAAACCAGGGTGACGTCACTGCATCTCTCCTTCAGCCAGCTCCTTCATTGCTTCCTTGACAGAGTTGCATCATCATATTTGAGCGTTATAAGCCTCGCGTTAGCCATGAAACAAACCTGGAGAAAAACATGGTGCCATTCTCAAAGTATCCGTCATGATGCACCAGCAGAATGTCTCCATACTTGGACTTTCGGTGACAGAGGAAAGGTCTGTGCAGAACTTCTATCGTCACTTCAGCTTCGGGCAGCTTCCCCCCGCTGCTGACGGACACCAGCATGAAGGAGCAGAGCCAGCTCAGCACAACCAGCAGCATGCTGACACAGTCAGCTTTCAGAAGAAACAGCCTGTTGAACAAAGAGCTAAAAAGTTTCTAACAGACTTGCTGCAGCATGAAAACGTGCAGCTGTTCCTCTACGTGGCAGAGACAAGTCGCTGCAGGAAGTTTTCCTCTGATTGGCTGATCGTTTTTCGGCAGCCCCACCCACAGACAATCCCCCTCACAACTTTCCTTTGGCAACATCTGAATGAATCTTTATTAGTGTACAGTGCTTCATGAAACGTACAGTCATGCAGGCAGATTATCAGCTAATTACAGTTTAATGAATGATTTGATGTATCCCCCACATGCTGCTGCAATAATCAAATATGATCCTTTTTTGGATGACATTCATTTTTTCCCATCTCTTCCATCTGAGTTATTTGGACATTCATTTCTAAAAGGCCTCACTTTGGCTTGGATATTTACAGCATTGGTTAAAGCGGTCTGTCGTGCACTAAAAAAACACATTTACATGCAATATGACAGCATTGCACTTCATCAATATACTGCATTTTTTTTGTAATATATTGCACAGGAATAAACACACTTACACACCCCTGATTTGTATACTACAGTACATATATCTCTATATCTTTTTCATATTAAAAAGTGCTTTATAACACAGCTTATTTCTGCATTAACAGTCAGCAAGTCATACACAACTATTTCGTATGATACAAACAAGAAATCATTAAAATGTTTCCCAACAGTTCCAGTGTCCGTAACAGTGCTGCAGCCGATGAAGTGACACTAGCAAAGAGCTGTTTTCTGAGGTCAATTAGAGATTACACCCCCCGTGACCTTTCGTGGCTCAGAACAGGCACAAGAGCTTCCCTTAACTACTCTTTCTCAGTCTGTCCTTTATTTATTAATTAATTAATTTTTTTTTTTTTTTAAGTGGTGAGACTTCAGTTGAAATCTGAAGTACAATCCCTTTGATCACAATGATCATCAAGAGGATTTGCAAAGATCCACTGAGGCTGTTTTCAAACCTCTGAATTCAGGTGAAGTACTTGCAGCCAGTAGAATCAATGAGGCATGAGTCGGTGCATTTGAGATGCCCAAAGGACCTGCAGGAGACACAAAAACTGGTTTGTAATACGTGCAATTGATGCGCTGCATTGTCTTACAGTTATCGTGAGTGGACTATTTTTGGAAGATAAGCATACTGACTTATTTCTCAAAGCAGACCCACCATTAGATGAGCTCTTATATTCATACAGTAACACTTACTATACTTACAAAAACGCTCTCTCTGTATTTGTTTGTATCTTTGTCTGCAAACTCCTCCTATACCAACAGAGGCTTGTTTTACAAAGCAGGATTTTGGCTTATCCTTAACTTCAGGGTTAACCCTGTGTTTTGTTTAGGTGGTTCAAAATTAATCTTTTGTCTTTTGTCTTTTTTAAAGCAGCGCTGCATTTAGTGAATCCACATCAGACAATCTGGGTATGTTGAACTTTCTTCGCTGTAGACGACCCAGGAGCTGAGCAACTGAACTTGTCACACATGTGTATTTTAGGCCGCTGAAGGTTCTTAACTATATAAGAAATTATGATGCCATCATAGTCCATAAAAAGGAGCTAAACACATGTTAAAAAAAACAAAAAATCTGCATGTGAGCATCTTTATGGCTCACTAATAACATTTTATGTTTTATATTTTTTAAAGTCAGGACTCACAGAAATCCTGGCCTAAATAAAGTACGGCACTGAAAACCCCAAACTGTGCTTTTGCTATGATATAGAAATGAGATATACTGTGTTACGTCACGGGTTTGAGCATATACCAGCTGTGTACAACTTGGACAGTCTATTGCAGGGCTAACAGAGAGAGGCAGGCAACTGTTCACAATCACATTCACACCCAGGGCCAATTTAGAATTGCCAGTTAACCTAATCCGTGCATGTCTCTGGACTGTGGGACGACCCAGAGTAGCTGCAGAGAACATGCAAACTCCATGTAGAAAGGCCCGGCCAGCGGACTGTTTCAAACTGTGCTGCTCACAAAACATGTTTAAATTTCACTACGTCACCCTAACACTGATTACTACACTGCAAGAAGACAAAAGATGATGCAGTAACTAGCTCACTAGTTGCTAACACAGTACAAAATCTGAGATTGAAAACTGAAATCAACGTGAATGTGTGCCAAAAACTTCAGTTTCTCAAATGGCCATGTGAAAATGGCTCCAAATAGTCCGTCCTCACAGAGTCCCATATTAGAAATGCAGTTTTTGACACTTTAATGGATTCATCTCGAGTTATCTGGTCTCTGGAGCAAGTCTAAATGAATGGACTCTACATTTGTGTTCTGAGAGCTGTCTGTGAACATACCCAGGGAGATAAGACTTGCAGGTCTGGTAACCAAAGTCTTTTCCATCGCACTCCTCTATTCCTTCGTGCCTGTAGCCATCTCCACAGTAGGCCCACTTACAGTCTGTCACAAGGGAAAGGAGGTGAGAGGCAGCAGGAGGCAGAGGAGGGTAGGGAGAGAGAAGACATTACTAATTTCTTTGGCACTGCAGTCTGCTTCAGTGATGCCAATACAGCATTTTCTTGCTAATTTAATTGAACAGAAGCAGAGAGTAGGGAGAGGATGGCAGCAGAAAAAAGAGGGGGGTTGAGATTAATGAAAGATCAAGGAAAGGTCTCACAGTGCTTACTAGCTTTCATCCTATGCCATGTGGGATCAGACTCTGTGGTGTACTGGAGTTATGCTCTGCAGGGTACCTCATCAGCAGCAAAACCAATCTACTTTACAGTTGGAGACTCTTTTTTTTTAAATTTAGACAAATGAAAAGCAGTTTCAGCTAAATTCACATAAGCTGGATATTTGTAAGAGATAAAGAAACATAAGCAAAATGGGACATCTTGCATTATATGAGATTTCAACCTCTACAGGCTATTTCTGCAGGTGTGCAAGTTAACAAAGCAAACACAGAACTCACTGAGGCAAGAATCTGTGACAATCTGGTTTCCATCATCACACTCCTCTCCGTGCTGGGCTTGCACCTTTCCATCTCCACACACGCCAACTCTGTCTGGGACTTTCTCAGTAGACTGGTATGGCTGGAAGGGCTAGAAAAATTGAAAGAACAAGCTCCAACTTCCTCTGAGTCTAGTGGTTTGCATGTAAGATATCAAAGCATTGAGGCTAAAGTTGCAGTTTATTTTCTGGAAAGCTTTTGTGTACCATCTACAAAAAACCCCCACTTTCTTCTAGCGCTTTCAGCCTCATACCGTTGCCTTCATCAGTACATATAGTCATACAGTTGACTTGCTGCTGCTCAGTGCTGCAAATGCTTTGAAATTACCTGTATGGGCTTCCATCCATCTTTGTCTTTAAAATAAAGCATCCTCTGATCCTTCCTGAATGCTATTGCATTCTCTTGTTGTAGATGGTCCATCTCCTCCTCACTGTTTACCACAAATATCTTGTGGTGAATATCACACACACACACACACACACACACACACACACACACACACACACACACACACACACACACACACACACACACACACATTGATCAGTGAAAGCATGCCAATCTAAATACTCAATAACAGTATTGTGACAGGATGTGGTTTTACCGCTGTGACTTTATTTCCACTCCGCCGCTGTGTGTAACTTCCAAAAGGAGCATTATTTGGTCCGAGAGCACCTTCACAGTTACAGTGACCCGGTGGACCAGGAAGACCCTTATCCCCCTTTTCCCCTACTAGATAGAGACCTATAAGAAACACATAGTTTACAAAAATAAACTTGGATAACACACAAGCAGCCAGTGGGATACTGCTTCTGATTGTGTCATGTCTGTGAGCTACTATACCTGATGCAGGAGGACCAGGTGGCCCAGGGTGGCCAGTAGGACCTGGAGGTCCGGGAGGGCCCATCAATCCAGTGGCCCCAGTCTGGCCCTTCATACCCTGTGCAAATTATAAAATACCAGAAAGTAGATTACAAAGCAATTATGCAAAAAAAAAAAAAAAGTGCTAATCAATGGGAACAGCATCAGTGAGTGTGTGTGTGAGGTAAAAGACCCCACTTCACTGGCTATATTTTCCAAAACTGTTTTAAGAACGTTTATTTTTTTCACCTGTTTGCCTCTCTTCCCCGGACGCCCAGTCGGTCCTCTCTTCCCTGATGTTCCTGGCTCTCCCTTTGGTCCTTTTTCGCCCTTTGAGAGAAGCAAAAGTGAGGAATAACTGGATAAAAAGCAAATCTTTAATCTTCTTAAGTCTTTAATTACTCTTACCTTCTGTCCAAGCATCCCAGGCAAACCAATTGAACCCTGTTCAGAGACAGAATGGGAGCTTGTTGTGAGAACACTGACTTTATCATAACATGTATATGAAATACTTAACAGTAATTTATTTGGACTCTGAAACAGCCAAACCAAGAAAAACGTCTGAAATCATTTGAATTTAAAATTTAAAAAAAAAGGGAGTGTATCAAACCTTATCGCCTTTTAGGCCTACTGGTCCAGGATCACCTCGAGCTCCCTTATAAAAAAGAATTGGGGCGAGGGGAGAAAGAGAAAATGTGGATATGACACTTTTTTAGTAAGAACAGTTAGTTAGAAGATGTGACACAGAACTTGCCTTCTCCCCTTTGTAACCACGTAAACCCTGAAAAGACAGAGTAAGAGACAAGAGTACATCAGAGAGAGAAAGCTTAATAAGAATCAAACAGGTAGTCCTGTAAACATGCCACTAACCTTTATTCCAGGTGGTCCCCTCAGTCCTGGTAATCCCATGAGTCCGGGGTCCCCTTTCTCACCCTGAGAAAAAATACAACTAGATGTATTTCAGGTGTCAGGAGTAAAAAACAAAATGCACCCAAAAATGTGTCTGTGCCTGGAGGAAGAGTCATGACACTTACCTTGGGCCCCTGTGGGCCAGGCCATCCTGGAATTCCTTGTTTGCCTGGCAGGCCTGGAGCTCCAGTACGACCCTACAAAAACATCAATACCAGTAACAGTTTCTCTGCCCGCTTCAGTAAAAGTGATGTGAACACAAAAAGCTGCTCGTCTACTCTAAAACTGCACGAAGAATTTTGCTGCAAACTCATTTAGAGTCCGACCTCCAACTCAGACTCCGCTCTAGAAGCACTGCAAATTACTGGACGGGAATGAAAGCCTAATCAATCTGGGTTCTGGGCAAAAGAGCCAAACATGATAGACAACAGCCGAACATCTCCGTGACACCCGGACAAGCATTGCAGAGCTGCTGCCATGCTAAGCAATGTGCTTTCATTTAACTGCCTTTCATTAAAACCGCAGCCTGTAGAGACTCTACGGACCTGCTGTCTGTGTGTGTGTGTGTGTGTGTGTGTATGTGTGTGGAGTGATTTATCACGAAGAGCAAAGGCACTTAGAGTGATTAAAGTAGAGAAGTAGAGTGCTGGAGAGGCTGGATCAGCAGGACTAGAGTTTGGTACGAGAGCTACTGGAGCAAGGCCAAGGAAAAAGAAATACGGAGAGAGGAAGCCGGAGCAGAGGAGAAAAAAGGAACAGCAAGGTGAGGGGACAACGGGATCAAAGTTTGCTGCAGGACGAGCATCTTCTGGGACTAATGCAGCGGGACCCATTTAGCAGCTGCAGAGGATATTCTGAGCACATCAATAGACAAATCACATCACAGAGCTCCAGGATGCATCCAGGGGGGAGAATAGAGGCAGACAGTGGGGAAAATCCTGATCCCATTACACCAAGGACAAGATGACGAGATGGACCGGAGAGAGTTGAGGAGCACAAGATGTGCAGGAGAGGATGAGCAGCTCACCTTTAACCCTGGACGTCCAATTTCTCCCTGGAGGAGGACAAATGGAGGGGCAGGAGATGGGGTGCTCGTTAGAGCAGAGAAGAGCACAAGGACACACACAAACACAAATGCTTTTACAGAAAACTGCATTAGAGACATAATTCACTCACCCCCACCCCTCAAACAAAACCCTCAAAACACACACACACCTTCTCTCCCTTTGGTCCTCTTATGCCGGGCAATCCACTATGACCCTGAAAAATGTCACCAGATTTATATAAATCTCACATATCCCATAATGAGCATGGTACATTTGTAGAAAAATCAATACTAAAAAGGTTTGCGCTTGTTTAACAATATGTCCATCTGCTGTCTAAGAATGGTTTTGCTGTCAGATGGATGCTCTGTGGCTAAATCGGGCTGAATTGCTTTTAGAGAAGGATTTTGTGCAGCAGCTTATTTATTTATTTATTTATTTATTTTGAAGTAAAGCCTTACCTCTGGGCCAGTCGGACCTGGAGGTCCCGGAGGTCCAGGCGGACATCCTGGTATCACAGGCTTTGGTTTTATCTGCACCTCCCCTCCGAAAACACTCGGCTCCAACAGGCTGTTGCTGTCCTTCATTGGATCAGTAAACACACAATCAGAGAGAAAGTTCTTTTTAAGTCAGTGGCCTACATCGGGCAGGTAGGGGAGGCTGTATAGAAACAGGTGTGTTTGTGAAGACGTACAGGGCTGACCCTCTTCCAAAGCTGAGGCGGAGGAGGGAAGAGTGGTGGTGGAGGAGGTGACATGAGACAACAGGGGTCAAACCTCATCGGCTCGGCCAGGAACCTGAAGCCTGAGAGGAAAAAAGAGAGCAGTGCGCATCAGATGGAGTGGAACATGCACACACACACACACACACACACGCAAAGCTGGACTTACCTGAGCGGGCTGAGAGGATGCCGTCCATATAGGAGTGATGAGATGAGGCCCACGCAGGAGACAGAAGGATGAGAAAGGTAACTGCAATATTCTCCAGGTCCATGCTGCTGGATTACTTTTCCTAAAACGCACACAGGGCAGCCGGTTATACACACAGTACACTCTATTTCTGTTCCCTGAGCTTACTGCAGTAGTTGGCACCTGTCACTTTTCCTTATTCCCTCTTGAGGGTGTCACTATTTCATCACTTCAGTCCACTAAAGCCTCTCTCTCTCTCTCTCCTTATAGCATCATAAACTTGTTGCAGCTCCACACTGCAGCAGATTTAAACACCGCTGTAATTCCAGCCATGCACCACCACTACCACCATCACCTACCCACCCTCTGTGCCAGAATTAGACAGAGGGGAGGCCACTGCTTGTCAACAATAGTAAGATTCATTCACACAAACCATTTTAACACGCTCACACTGCATGCGGTCAATGCAGGTCAATAACAGGAGGGAGAGAGAGAGAGAAAGAGGGTGGCTTTGCATAAAGATGCTGATAAAGGCTCACGTGTCACTCCATATCACATCGTCACTGGCGCTCACTTCTTCTTCTCGCAGCCTATTGATTAAACAGTACATGCTGTCGAAACGACACCACAGCTCTAAACCACTAATAAATGTCATCCCGTGGATTTCATTTGCGCGATCTCTTTACCTTCAGCTCGAAATTGCGCCGCACTTGTTGTAGACACGCCGTCCGGCGCTCCTTTCGTCTAAATGAGATGCGCGCTGTGCAGTCCCGAGTACTGTGGCTCCTCTGACATTTGTGTAGCCAATCTGGAGAGCTAATAAATCCGATCCACTTATCGACCCGCTTCTTCACCGCCGGTCAATAACAACACAATTGCAGCTCAGAGGACCGTTTGTTTTTTTCTCTTGGCGCTCCTCAGAGCCCATCAGAGAGAGAAGCCACTGAGTGGAGCAGACACGGCGGTGTGCTGTTCAGCTCCCAGCGGGCGTGGATCGCGGGACCATTTACTGTTGTGTCATCTGGATCGGGTTCAGGACAGCTGGCCGCATAACGCAATTTAAGTTTGCGCGTGCCTGCACTGGCCTGGCACGTTCTGCGTCCTCAGTGGTGAGCTCTTTATTGGAGTAATGGCGCCCTCTGCTGGATACCTTTGTCCGTTTAATTTAATAAAATAAAATAAAATAAAATAAAATAAAATAAAATAAAATAAAATAAAATAAAATAAAATAAAATAAAATAAAATAAAATAAAATAAAATAAAGTTTCACTAACAGCTGATTGATCGAGCCTATTGGTGATAATTGTTTGTAATGTGGATTTTATCTTTATCTTTTTTACCAATTAACACTTTGGTTGTCCGATTAAATTGCACTATTTTGTATATAAAGATGAAAAATAAGACGCAATGCTGCTTCGGATACTGCAGGAAATATGTTATGTGTTAATAAAAACTTTTATTTGGATGTTTTTTTTATTTGGATGCCAGACACGAGTAAGCAACTCGTGTCTGGCTGCACTTCATCCACCCTGCCAGATGTGAAAGCAAGCTCAAAGATTACAAAGGAAAATAGACAGCTAGACAAATAGGGCCTGGTGCAAGACACTTTACCAGACTTGCAATCTGTTAGCGCAGGTGCCTGTCTAGTAAGTGGTGGAGCGGGTGGCCAAGATTTTCCATAATGGGTAGCAGATAGTTCAATGATCTCCTCACCACCACATCTTCAAAAGTGTCCAATTTGCAGTCAATCACAGAGCCAGCCTTTGTGATTAGTATATTCAGTCATTTGGTGTCACTAGCTCTGATGCTGCTCCCCCAGTAAGGTACACCGTACTCACCACAACTAACTGATAAAAAATCTCTCATATTTTGCTGCACCCAGTGAAGTATGTAAACTTCCTTAGGAATAGATCCTGATCATCCATTGCCTGTGGGGGTGGTTGTCTGATCCACATAATTTGGGAGGAGAAAGGAGAAAAGGGCAAAATCACTGATAGTAATCAGGATGTGCAGTGATAATGAGCAGTGTGTGATGGAGGAGCCAGCAGAGGACTGCTGGAGGATAGACACCTGCTGGACAAACTTAACTCATTTGCTCTCTCCGCTCACTTTTATCCGTCTGTAATCTTAAACCCAGAGGATTCAGGATAGCTGTTGGTAGGTTTAAATTTCACATCCAATGCACACCGCCTTCTGATTTGCAAAGTAATTTGTCCTTCAAAAATATATGCTCTATGAATATATTATTAGTGTCTCAATCTAAAATTTTGTCTGCTAGAATCCTAGTGCTGTGTGGTGAAGCCAAACATATTAAAAACAAAGCGGTGCTTCAAGAAAATAAATGGCAACCTTAAAAAAATTTTATGCAAAAATTTAATATAAGATTAACTAAACACTACAAGGTCAAAGTCAATGGTGTTTGGCAAATGTAAAATAGCATGCTAACTCAGTATAGAGAATGAGGCCTGTTAAACTAATCTAAGCACTTTACATTGTTCCTTATTCTCTTATCTTTTTAAAAATACAACAGCAATCTATTTGTTGACCATACTATCCATAAAAAACACAGAACAGAAACAAAAACAGAAATGAATTCAGTGAAAGTAAAGAGCAGCACTGTAATGATCTGTCTGTAACACCCAGTGGTTTGAAAAGATGATTAAAAACCTCTTACACAAAGCCTGCCCAAATTGATACATCTAAACAGAAAACACTTATGAACAGTGAATGTTAACAGAAAACAAAGTTCTAACAATGTTCCACACAAGCATCGATCAGCAGTAGTTTATGCGCCTCATAAGCTTCTTTTAAATAGTCTATAATATCCTTTCTCTCTTTTTTCTTTCTGATGCCACTGAAGATCATCTTGGTGCCTGGAATGTACTTTTTTGGATTTCCTGTGTCTTCATCCCATACAATGTCTAAAAAAGAAAACACAATAATTAAATTAATTCTTTGAGATTAAAATCGGTGAATCGGAGAAGAATTCTGGCTACTGTGCTACCTGTTCAGGCCTGCTGCTCTGGCCATCAGGTATGGGAAACATATCCTTTCTTAATATTATAGCAGAAATATACACACTACTGAGCACTCCAAGGGAAAACTCCCATAAATTCCAGTACAGAAGAGTTAAAATGCAGATTACAATTCACATTCAAAGCTCTACTGAAATTTATAAGATTATGAAGGTTTGTTCTGTCAGGATGTTGAATATGAAGACGATGAAGACTGCGGAGGAGATTTGTGGATGTAGTGAGGACATGCAGGGGGATGGCATAAAAGAAAATGATGCTGAGGGATAGAATGAGATGGAGGCAGATGATTCACTGTAGCGACCCCTAAAGGGAGCAGCTGAAGATGAAGAAATAGTTCTTAGAGGATAGATTGATTATGATTGACTTTTTCATATGAAGCGAGTGGAAATATACTACACAAATATTTACATGTAACAGTGGCCCAGAGTCAAAAAAATCACTCACCAACTTCCAGGCTGTTAATGCACAAGTTATGAAATGTGGAACAAGATCTTCTGGGAACAAAAACATGTAAAAAAACAAAAAAAACAAAAAAAACAAGTTTAAAAGAAAAAAAAACTAAAATAGTTTATTTAACAGGAAGATTGACTCGCTTTTGCTAAAAAGTCAAAGTGAGAAAATATTTATGCCATCATTTATCCTCCAAAAAGACACATAAAAAACAAATAAATGAACAGTTAATAAACAAAAGGGAAAACTTGCAGATATTGGACTGTGGCTGAAATACCTCTGGACAGAAGTTCAGTGTTTAGCTTCAGCTTCAGCGTTGCGCCGGATAGTTTGAAGCTCAGAAAGTAAGATCTCAAATTTATAATGGGGGTGGTTGACTATGCAGTGGTTCGGTAGGACATTCATTCAGTACAATGATTGGCCACTAGAGGGAGACCAAACACAACCAAGGTGGTCACATTTTCCCTCAGTCTGGAGTAACAAAATCAGTGTCACCATTTTCAGAATCATTCCAGTGAATCAAGAAAGGTGTGAATGTATTTTTAACCGGTGGATGACATAAAGAGTTTTATCTAACACAGCGATAGTTCCCGTAGTACAGGATGCACAGTACTAAGGAAACAGTGGGAGTGTGGGAGTTTTCTGTGTGCTTAATGTTTTATGTGTTGACTTCCCTGCTTTACTCTGTAATACTAACAGTAATGCAATTGTCTGCTCGAACTTAAGAAATTACATTCATTGAATAAAGATTTTAAAGAAACACGACTGCCTTGCTTTAATGTGGACTTCCTTCCCTATAAGCCTTCTGTTTTGTAAGATAACTCTTTAAAGTGTTAGATAGACTTACAAAGTATAAATTTTCCTTTTGATAAACACCTCTATGAAATCTATTTTTACACTTGCAGTTTGAAGGTTCATCTGCAGGTTAAAATGCATTTGTCACCATTATGCAACCATAATGGATTTATAAACACAGCTCCTCATTTTCATCTGTTAAAAACCACACTGTCCAGGCCAGCCAACAGATTTTTTTATTGTGTTATCCAGCTAAGGCTCTAATGCAAAGGGTGTAAAACTGGCTACGGGATAGCCATACTTTATTTAATGCTATTGCAAGTTATGTATATTTACTTTTTCTCAAAGTATTTTCTATCTCACATCTGCATCTACAACCAGCTTAGAAAGCAGTTAACCCCACACTTACACTGAATCCAGAGGAAAACCCAACAAAGCCCCTGAGAAGGTTTGAATTCTTGCAGTGAGGTGACAGCGCTAACCTCCACATCAACCTAGCCACTGATATACGAAACACTGAATACAAAATGTCAGAAGGGTTTTTTTAAAACTATCTCATGATATTGCACCAATCACCAGTATTCTAACCTCTTTGGCCATTGAAATAGTACATGTTACCCTGATATACCCCCACTACTGACAGAGTATGTACATATATAGTTGGTGGTTTCCAGGACACGAGGAGTTTATTTACACGCCACTATAGGAAGACAAGGAAGCATATTTTCTTTATTAAATATATATTTACTGGAATTATTATGAAAAAAGTGAATTAATTTTCAAACTAGAGGCTGAGCAGAAAGATCACAGTGGCCACTTTGATTGGGTTATTATCTCCCCCTTGTGGTTTATCACTGAACTGCAGGGTCACATGCCGTAAAGTTGCTCCTGTATCGGCAGGGTTTCAGTGGATGCCGGGTGCTAACATAGTTAACTGCAAGGTTAAAAAAAAATTCAACAATAAAATGATTTTTCCAAAGAAGTACTGAAAAGCAAAACTGATGAAAAAAAATCTAAACAATGTCTGAGATAATCACAGCATTAGCTGGAGGAATGGACCACCATCACAGGATATTAATGTTTGTGTAAATCAGTTTTATTCCCAATGGCACAGCCCACTGACACTCCTTTGGATCAGGACGGAACAGTTTGTGATTGCAGGGCTGAGGTTTAAACATTGCTCATGATCGTTGCTAGGCCAACTGTGCAAAGTCAAGACAGATGTAAGAGAAACATTTCTGTGACTCAGTATGAAATATGAAAATTTTCTTTCCATCACAATATGTGTAACTTTATTTAAAGAGACATACAAGATTTTCCTCATATGTTTCACTTTAAGCACTTGTCTATACAGTAAAATAAAGAAATGTTGATATTTACATCCTACAGAGCCCTATAGACAAAAATCACTATTTACTCTTTTTTTCTTCCAGCTCTGTTTCTTCATCTGAGGTAGTTGTTGAATCAAAGTTTTCAGCCCTGTAGGAACAAAGCACACTGTTTGCAAATGCACAATGGGACACCCATCCCTTCTCAGGAGTGCACCCGAGGTTGAAGATAGATAAACCATTAAGAACATCATTTACCTACCAGTGCAAGCCAGTGTTTAATAACTGTTCAATGGCAACAGTCCTCAGAAGCTTCCAGTAGGGACTATTCCTCTCAAATCTTTGAGACAGCACTTGGTTCGGTGCTCGTCTGATGCTCGGGCACTCTGCACACACTCGAATTGCCACCCAGGATCTTCCAAACCTCTGGGGCAGGTTGGGAGAGGAGTTTGGTGTCCTTTCATCACTGGGATGACTCTGTCTTCCAAAGCGCAATGGCATGTTGGCGTGCTGGTGGAGGGGTTTGACAGTGGGCGGATAGAACCTGACGATGGTCGGAAGGCTGAATTTGCTGGTGGTGGGAGCCACGTGTATATTGAAGCTGTCGAGATCTAAGCTCCTGTGGATTTTATTTTTAGTCTAGAAACAAGAGATCAGATGAAATATAATGCACATAATGCACTGTTTCAGTAGTTTTGCAAGCCAAACAATTGCTGGTTCACTACTGGGTCAAGGGCATTTTTTTCTCACATTCATTAAAAAATTTTTTTTGTTCACAGCAAAAGCAATCATTAGTTGCCACCACAGGTTATGCTCATACCCCATATTTTTCTGCAAAAAAGTGAAACAATGTCTGCAAAAGCTAATTTTGGAGAGCCCAAGATGATCTATTTGAGTTGCCTTTTTTAAAATCTGCTCAGCTATTCATTTAACAATCTTGTACATCAGCTAAAATTACCATATGGTTAAATTTTTAAGCTCAAGAAATTGAAGATTATTTGAGGTTTTCACACTTTAACCAATTTCTGAAATGTTAAATCAGTTCACAAAACATGTTTTACTCATTTACTAACAAGTTATGGGTCTAATTATTTCTTACCTCTTGGTGCGGCTGTTTCCTCACAGAATATGTGCCGTCATTGCTGCTGAGCAAGTTTTTACCGCTGCGGACCGATTTCCCAAAGACGTGTACATCAGACCCTCCAAGACCCCGCAGCATCAGGAGCGCAGACAGTATCATTGTTACCAACATATTAACAACCATATTTCACAACTTCTCTGAGCAGCCTGAGGACACATGGTTACCACAGTGTCTGCAGGTATTAAAGGTCCCTGAAAGCATGCGTCACTGGCGGTGTGTGATGAAGACAGTCAAACACATGCACATACATCTTCAGCCTAATTTAACAGGAGGAAATTCCTGACCCTACTAATTATCCTTCTCTGAAGGATATGTTTGAGGAGGTATGTATGTCCTAATTAGGCTGCTGAATGAACCAGTCAGCGTGTTTTCGGTTTAGTTTTGTTGAAAGCAGGAAGTTGACAGGAAGCAAAAACAGGTGTTCAACAAAGATACCACATATCACATTTTTAGCATCACAATTTGATTTACAGTGAGCCAGAACAAAACATTCATTTTTGTAAGGATTTCTTGTAAGTTTTCTTTACAGTGTAACTAAAATGTTTACATTTACATGCATGTAAATAACCATGTATGAAACGACGGCCTGAGAAAAATAAGAGCAATTATAATTTTATTCAAGTTATTGAAAATTCAGTTAGTTTGAATTATTATATTAAATTATTCTATATGTTGTTTTTTTTTTTAAAGTGATATTTATAAGAAACACCTTGGTCTACGCATCTACAAACGCAGTTCTGAAGTAGTTGGGATGCTGTGTAATATGTCCAAAAAATAAAAAATAAAAAAATAAAAAAACCAAGCCAAAACAAAACAAAACAAGAAGCAGAAAAAAACATGCAATAACTTGCAAATCTCATGAAGACATATTTTAAAATATATAAAATGTTGAAAGTGAAAAAGTGTACCGTTTTAAGAAAACAATCAAAAAAATATTAAATCAATTTGAATTTAATAGCTGCAGCAGTTCTTGAAAGCACTGGGACAGGGCCATATTTCCCACTGTGTAGCATCCCAGTCCATGAACGGGACCTGAGGAGACCAGCTGCTGCTTTTTTTTATTTTTTATTTTTATTTCATAATGCCTCACACGCTTTCAGTTGGTGAAACATCTGGACTCCAATTCAGCACTTGGACTCTTCTCCTATGAAGCCATGCTGTTTTAATCGATGCAGGATGCGGTTCAGCATTGTCTTGCTGAAATATGCAAGGCCTTCTCTGATGGGAACGTATGCTGCTCTAAAAGATGCATACACCTGCAAGCTGCTAATTCCATAGGTACTAGTGCATCCCTGTAAAATCTGAGATGGAAGCTTTTGAACATTGATAACAAACCTAATGGTTCTTCCTCTCTTTAGTCTGGAGGATGCAGCATCCATATTTTTCCAATAAGAATTTCAAATTTTGATTTGTCTGACTCTAACGCTGTTTTTACACTTTTCCTCAGTCTATTTTAAAACTTTATTTTTTTTGCCTGTCCCGTTTGGCTCTTTTGCCATCAGAATTGTTGTCTAAAGGCAAA
>NW_005187431.1:1127040-1128754 GCF_000239375.1 Pundamilia nyererei
ATCACACAATAGGATACATGCAAAGTAAGATCTCAGAACACCGTAACAGATATTTAGAAATGTTCCCTGAGGAGAAACTAAGACCAAAACATCACTTTCTAGAGCACTATCCTTTGCTTACAACTGTTTACTTGTACATTTCTGGACTATGCGATTTGAAGCCAAACATCGATTCTTTAAAAGGATTGTGAGGCAGACTGGGTGTAGAAACATCCTCATGACAATGGCAAGAAAACACCAATCGATGATTGCGTATCATACCCACGATTACAACCACCAAAGGCCAGCACTGTCAGTGTCCCAGAAGACTCAAGTGGCAGTCGATGTTCTAAAAGACAGCATTAAGGAGTCCCTTGCAAGGAAGTTCCCCAGGGAAGACTTTGTGAACATGACAAATAAAGCAACCATTTTAGGCACAGACTATAATATTGGCATGATGCTGCCGTTTGGCTCAACAGGAGACCTACCTGACTTTGCAGAAATCCATCAAATAATCATTGTGCACAGAACTCCTGTGTTTGTTCTGAAGTTGCTTAGAGGCTGGTACTGTGAACACCTGAGGAGTTTCAAAGTAGAGCCCACAGGAGAGACAGAAATCCTTAAACGTTCTGAACTGAAAGAAACATTGCCCTTATCTCCCTCTTCTTAAAATGACAATCAAAAATTAAATAGCTTCTGAGTGCTGTGTTGTGTGTGTTTAAGTGTTGTGGTTGAGGTCTCATATGGCTTGGTGGTAAAAACTGTTTTTGAGTCTTGTAGTCCGAGCACACAGGCTCCTGTAACGTCTGCCAGATGGTAACAAGGAGAACAGCTGATGTGCTGGGTGGCTGTGGTCTTTGATGATGCTGTGTGCTTTACGGAGGCATCGCTGGAGATAAATGCCCTGAATGGCAGGAAGCCTTGTGCCAGTGATGTGCTCTGCTGCTTTCACCACCCTCTGTAGTGAATTTACGGCTGCTGGCAGAGCAGCTTCCGTACTAAACTGTGATGCAGTGATGCAATGCAAGACCTTGCAAAAAGTAATTTTTTCGTACACTGCTTACCCAACCAATCAGCAGATCCTCTCAGTGGCTGAAGCCTTGGTTTCAAAGTTTCCGTGTCTTATTATCATTTGCCAGCTTATATGGCTGGCAGCAGCGCATAAAAAACAAGATGCACAATTACCGTGCCAAGCTAAGATCTCGAAAATTTTCTTACCCGGAAATTGAAATTAATGCCTTAAAAAGGTAGCATCCAGCTGATGCAGTGCCATTAAAGAATGTAAAAAAGCCAAAAAAAAAAGCAGAGGTTAATTATCTCCCCCCGCATCCTACTGGAGAAACCCAAGAGACACTGGAGAAAGAGAGGCTGGAATTAATTTACGAAATAACAAAGAAAAACAATGCAAATATAATTGCAGATAAAATGAATAAAACGTTCTCTAGCCAAAGACTTGGAGTGGTCAGCCTCTGCCCCTCTGTGGGTGAGTTAAAAGAAAGGTGGCCAGCATTATTCACTGAGGCTCAGGTGATGTGTGATAACTATTCCTATCCACCAAAAAACAAATGTCAAACAAATGTCAACAAATTGAAATGTCATTTTTTTGTCCCCTTACTTCTTAGCTCATCGAAGAGTTCAGACACATCACCACAGTTTCTTTGGTGGAGACATTCATGCTGAAACTTGATGAGTACACACCAGGTCTTTTGCAGCTTATGCCTGCCAAAGGAGGAGC
>NW_005187431.1:1129345-1144255 GCF_000239375.1 Pundamilia nyererei
TCCTATCCCCTGTTCTCCCCTTCTCCATTCATCTTCTGTCCGCTCCCCTCTTTAGATCAACTGAAATATATTGAAAAAGCATCTTAAATAAAATAAAACGTGTGCATGCTTTTTGTTTCTTTCTTTTTAACACGTAGGAATGTGAGGATTACACAGACAATATGATGAAGGTGATCGTGATCCACAACATCATGGCTGAGGAGGATCCATCAGATGTGTCCATTGTGATTGAGGGAAACCAAGTGATGGAGGGATGTGGAATCCGAACAAAGGCATGTGTACTGCTGATGGGACTGATATATGCCCTCAACCTCGAATATCCGAAGGAGCTGAAGAACACATTTGACGCTTTTCAAAAACTGTTTTTGGAACTTGACAGGGCGAAACTACTGACCTAGGTCCACGGCCTCAAAAATAAGCTTATGCAATGCACACACCTTTCCCCTCTTGTTCCCAGAGGACATAGCTAGATGGAGCTGTAATTTTTCTTCTGACAGCAAGCACAGAAACTATTGAATGTTGGTGTTAGTGTTCTGTTCTATCTATCCATATGTTTGATAACGTACATGCACAGAAACAACCTTGTAGAGTTTCTGTGCTTTTGGCTTTTAAAATGGACTGAGTGGCCTTTGAAAGTGTTGTCTGCATTAGCCGTTGTGTTGCACTTTATTCTGTGTTTTTATGGAATAAAACATTGAGATGAGGAATCATTTGAATATCTTTTTTGGGGGGGTACATTTTACCTTATATGAATAGGTAATGTTTATCAACTGATAATAATTAAATTTTATTACTAATTATCAGGTATTACCAACTAGCAAACAAGAGATAATTTTACCTAATTTCAATGAATAAGTAGCTGTTGAATGTATACATAAATATGGGGTAAATTTTACCCAATTTAATTAAGTATTTCATAGCTTTTTATTGAAGTTATTTTATAAATAATATATTGAACTAAATATACCCCAAAAAAGTCAATGCAAATTGTTACCTCAGATTTATTGGGTAGATTCTATAGATGACTTTTTACAGTGTAGATTAATTGTAGATAGTTTTTTGGTGAACCTCTACCCATATTTACTTCTGAGAAACTCTTTCTATACCTGATAATGTTACTGAACCAATGCCAGTCAACCTAATTACTGTTAATATGTTCCTTCAGCTTTTTCTCTTACTTTTTCAGTCTTTTGTTCCTTTCTCCCAACTTATTTGAGATGTGTTACTGCCATTAGATTAAAAATAAACCATAATTTCTCATGAAACAGTAAAATGTTTCATTTTAAACATTTTATACGTTTCCTCTGTTCTGTTGTGAATAAAATAAGAATTTATGAGGTTTGCAAATCACTGATTTCTGGTTTGGATTTTTAGCTTAAGTGCTGAATGGCCTGGCGTGAGTATAGCCCCCTATTGCCATGGGTAATCTGTCTGTCAGTAAGAAGGCTGTAAAACTGATGATGACTGTGGCCTCTGGCTCTGACGACACAGTTCCGATAACCCCTCTTATCATGTGACCCATTCTTAAGAGCTTTCTTCCTGGCGTGCAAAAACTGTGAGCCACATGCTATTCAACAGATCATCTGTTTCAAATATGCTTTTGATTTGGCAGACTTCACTTATTGGGATATCAGAAGGTGCACATCATCCATTGGAGTATACGATCATGAAATAACCCAGATTATTATCTGCAGTTATGTGACTGTGCACGTGGGCTCTCTGTGGGTGTTGTGTAACATAACTGCCAGTCCACATGTCAGTGTCATGTTTTGCCACGCCTGTTTGACAAATGTAAACGTAAAAGTTGTTTTAGTTCTTAAACCGAAGTATTTTTCTTAACCACTCATCCGACAGGCCACCAGTCTATCAAAGGGTTGACACAAAGAGACAGCAATATTTATGCAAGGACATCATGACTTTGAAATTGCCACTTGCCACATGAACAAAGGACATTTTTTTTTATCTTGCTGCATGAAGCCAGATGTATGTAATGACAAACTATATGGACAATACATTGATAGATCACAATGATAAATAGTGCATAGAGCAGAAATTGATGTAATGATTGAGAGGTCTGCTCTCTTGATGAGAAATCAAGAGGGAGAGAAAAAGAAAAAATTTTTTCCACCTCTGTATCTGTATCTAGCAACCGTTGGACAGTTCAGCTGTGACAAATATTTGCGCCACAGGAGTATGGATGACCTCACTCATCATTCCTGTTTCTGAAGGTGTGATTAGTGTTTTTAGATGCACAAATGACTCACTGGAGCTGTCGACGCAGACAGAATGTGAGGAATGCCTGTTGAGAGGCAGCAGGTTTTAATGACAGCCTGCGGGTAAATTTTCATTTGAAATGAACGCGAACTTATCATTGTTGCCGTTTTCCATGTTGCCACGTCCAGTTCCACCTCTGTGCTTAAAGTATCTGAATCACATCTGGTTCAGAATAAAGTGTTTTTTATGGCTATTGTTTCAATCTATTTTTCTGTGTTACAACCCCCCCCTGTTTCTCTTTGGGCTTTTCCTCTCTGACCCTGGCCTCAGCTTGCAGACTAAGGGGTTTGAGATTTACGATCATGTGTCGGATACTTATCTAGAGTCCTATCTGCAGAAGGCTTCACTATACCTCAAGCTCTCCCTTTGTTCTTTCGCTGAGCTCCCCCAGCACTCCCTTGAAGACCTTGTTCGCTGCCACTGTAATTCTCTCTTCTTAATGTTTTTAATGTTCATCCCTCACCACCCCTGCAGCCTTTTCATCTTTCCATTTACGTGCTTTAGGGCCCCCCCTTCCCATCCTCTCTGCCTCTGCGTACTTGAAAACAGATGCTGTTTGCTTGATAGAAATACGGCCCAAGTTTGATTTAAACCACGTCAGCCCTCCAGAAATACGTTTTTCTTGACAAATACTGCACTCGTGTTTATGATTACTTGTATGTATTAGGTTTATGAGATATCCCCTGAATTTCATGTGTGTCTTTTAATTTCATTATATTACAATTAATTAAGTACTAACCTAGAAGATACAGTGGAAACAAAGATAAGTCAATTCTGCAAATACAACTTTCCAAAAGCAGAATGCAATAATCTGCAAATCATTTTAATTTTATGGATTGCAGAAAGATCAGATCACTGAATTCTTTTAGTATGTAGAATGTAGTTTGGCACTGTCTTGTTGAAATAAGCAAACCTTCCTAGAGAAAAGGCATCCTGCTGATGGCAGCATATCTTCCTCCAAAACCTGTATTTATTGTTCCGCGTGAATCGCGCCTTAGCAGATGTCAAAGTTACTGATGCCATGTAAGTACTTACACACCGG
This sequence comes from Pundamilia nyererei, assembly GCF_000239375.1. Classification (NCBI taxonomy): domain Eukaryota; kingdom Metazoa; phylum Chordata; class Actinopteri; order Cichliformes; family Cichlidae; genus Pundamilia; species Pundamilia nyererei. Next base: position 1,132,662 of record NW_005187431.1, read on the forward strand.
TTGATGACTTTAGGCCTGAGCACTGAGAGCAAACTACCGTAGCTGCTCCTTTGCAGTTTATCTCGGAGCAGCTAAGCTGACTAACTGCAGAAAAATGTTGAATCCCACATCTCAGCGGCAGCTTTTCTCGATCTTGCTCTTTTTTTATATACAGTTTTGTCTTACATTTATAGATGCAGTGATGAACTTTGATCACTGAAAATAGTTTTCAAAAGTCTCCATTGTAACTAAACTGACTGATTTGTCTCTTGCACCCCTGATGATGAGAAGCCTCCTGAGACTCTACATACGGGGACATTACAGCTTTGCTTTTCTGCACCTTATACTTTATTCTGCTGAAGAAAGTGTTTAATACTTTGTTCAGCAATGGTAACTGGATGGCATTATGCTATAAAATAAACCCAGTGTCCCCATATGAAGACATATTCACCTTTTCTCAGCACTAATCCTAAATAGCTCAGGAAAATTAAAAATGGATTCCTCTAAACCTGAACGTCCACACAGTCTTTTACAGAGTGCTCAAAGTTTTCTATATTTGAGATGTGTTACTGCCTAAAAGACTCAGCCATTTTACTAATAACTTGTATCACCTTTCCTCAGTTTAAAAAACAAAAAACAAAAACATTACTGCTGATGTCAAATTCAAAATAATCACCTGCAGTTAAAATAATCTTATTAACTGGAAAAACTTCAGTTAATAAAGCAAATACAGACAGAAGCGAAAAGAAAAGGAATATAAACAGAGCAAGAAAGAGACAAGAATGAGTCCGCTGACTCCTGGTTGTCCCTTTCAGTGTCTGGCCGAGATTTGGCAAACTTCCCAGAATTCCTCTCGAGCACAGGGACACCCTCAGATTCCTGCGTTGATTTGTGGGAGCACGCTGTTATCGCCCCGTTGAGCTGATTTATGTCAAGTTTTATCTCCCCCCGCACTTAGACATCGGCCAGGTCATCATCACAACACTCCACATGCCTGTACACTCAGCAAGGAGACACATTCATCAAACCTTGGTGAAGGGGTATGGTATTATCAATGATCAGATCAATTTATGTGGAATTACAGCATTATAATGCAAGGGAAGACAAAGTGACGCTGGGCAGACAGACGCTCGAGTGATTCTGTGTCTCGGATGGTGGTGGATGCTGATAGATAGATCTACGTCTACCACACGACAGCCATGAAAAAGGAAGCCCAATGAAAAGCAATTGGAAATATGTCTTAGCACATCAAGACAGAGTTTTATATAAAAGTATTTAGCCTTTTACGCAGGCAGAATTTGACTGCAATGCCCTTATGGAGATAATCCATAATCCGTGAATTATCCCATTTAGATAGGGTGTGACATGTGGTAACTGTACAGAACAGGATTACACAAAAAACAACAAATATTTTCTAATAAGTCCTAAGCAAGGACCAAAACCAGTAATGTATTTTTCCCTGTTTTTCAAATCTAAATCCCCTCAGCTTTTGAGTGGCTATCAACTCTACTGCTAACCAATAAAGACAAATAAGGCAGCACTGCAATCTTTAGCAACAGCAACTACCCCATCTGTTAGGGTCTGTTTCATTTTATAGTGTTAGCTAAATGCCATTATGTGTCACATTTAAGAGTTTGAGTAGCTTTTAAGGAACAATGGAGCCCTGCAGCACAGAGGAATAAACGTTGTCAGGCTTTGGTTAGACCAAGTCATTAGGATCTGTTGACAAATGTTGAGAAGAATAGACACAGATCATCACATATGTCCACAATTTAAAAAACAAACAAACCCCAACTCCCCTTTGTCTAATTTACATATAAACTATATTAAGAAACATCCACAAACAAATCAGATGTCTGCCTAGGTTCTCAGTTATTGAGGCCTTGGTAGTCTCAGGAGCTTAAAAAGAAGGAGACTGGACTTGTTGTCAGTTTACCTGTCACCCCGCAAATATACTTTGATTTTTATCAGCCCTGACTTGGCAATTTATCCTTCAGCGTACACACCGTCTATCATCTGTATGCTGAACTGATGGCTCCTATTCAGATGATGATTAGCCTGAGATGCCCAGAGAAAACTGAGAGCAATTTCACAGCATCTTCACAAGTAGCGTATTGTGGAGCTAACAAGTAATTTAGAGATTGTGTGTTTTGCATAGAGAAAAATCAGGGTCAGATTGCCCAAATTGCCTTTGATTAAATTATTTAAAGGAATTCATTGAAATGTTTTGGATCATAAACATAAAACAGTCTTCTAAAACAAGTACGCTTCTTAGTTGCTGAAAAGCTGGAATTTGGATTATTTAACCCGTGGGTTAAATAATGGGTCCTGGATACACACGGAGGTTCTAAATGACTGACAACCATCTGTTTTTGATTTTTAACACATTAGTCTAAAACCAGTGTACGTATTTATCATTCAGATGAATAAAAACAAAAAATCTAAAATAACAAAACATGGGGCTGGTTTTCTAAAGGCACTCTGCACTTGTTGGGAGCTCAAGCAAATGGAAAGTGTGTCAGTTTCACTGAAGAAATATAGTATACATACAGTATACATACAGTTATAACTTTCTGTGGCTTCAATTTATTCTCTTAGAATGAATAAGTTCATGTTTTCTTCACCTGTATCTTATTTAAAATGCAAAGAAAAAAAATTCTTCTCAGTTTACTTTGACATTTTTTCTTGCTTTCACACCTTTTCCTTTAATTATTTATTGGCTTATTCTTTTTTTAAAAAAAAATGTAAAAGAAGCGCATTTAGTGCAGCATGTAGAGTTTTTAAGCCGGACGATGCACAGTGCAAAACGCACTCTCCGCCAGGTGGCACTCTTACACACCTCTTCCCCAGTTTGCAGAGGAGGAGGAGCACTTACAGGAGAGGCGGAGTCAGGAGGGGGCTGCCCTTAATGGACAGAGGGAGTGTCCCAGAAAAGGAGGAGGTGTTTAATGACTGTCAAGGAGGGGGAGGTACTCTCAGTGTAAACCAATCATAGCCTAGCAGAAACCCACCAATAAGAACAGGAGAGGAAACGCGAAGACAGGCAGGCAGGAAGCTGAGCAAATGACCCTTGATGAGATGGAGAGAGAGAAGGGGGGGAGTTGGAGGATGGGAAGAATGAGGGGAGTTAAAAGGGGCCCAAGTAGAGGGTGTGTGTGTTTGTGTGTGTGTGTATGTGAGAGAGAGAGTGTAAAATGCTCTGGCCAGGTTGAAAAAAATCTGCCACAGCTTTAGTTTGTCTTCTAAGATATAATCCTTTCACCCCAAGTATAAAAGCCTACAGTCTTTTCAAGTGGAAAGAGATAAACAACACATGGATGGTAGCGAAGATGAGTGATTGAGGTCTGGCAATAAAATGTAAAAACAGAAGCAGAAACCCGGCGGTGAGAGAAATAGAGTAGTGAGAAGAAGAAGAAAAAGGAAAACAGAAATAAATTAAATGAGTTTTGAAACACTTTCTGTTCTGCACGTGAAAATAAATAAGACAAGCAGAAACCCCTGCCACTTTCTTGCTTTCCTTGAATGTTTGCACAGCCATTTATCTGTTGAGTGACTTTCATTATCCTTGGGCTCTGGAAACATCTTTAAAACCTGGTGAATAAATAGAAAATCCCTGGTGTCTTATAAAACAATTCTTCTTCTTCTCCTTCTTCTTCTTTTAAAAAAAATCCCTACTTTATTTTTATTGCCAAATTAAGACAATAAAAATATTGTTGTAAGAAATATTTACGTTTTAGGAAGAAAAGTGAGATACAGAAATAAGAGAGGAAAAGAAGCTCAAGTTTGAGAAAAGGCTTCTTCTCCTGACCTCTGGGCCTTCTCTCTGCTCCCAGTTGGACAGCCAGTTCGGCTGCTGTTCACCGGGTCAGAGGAGGTCAAATGGTTAAAAGACACCCACGCAGGGAGCTGCGCTGCGACCTCCGACCTCTCCCCAAGATGCAGCTGAACCCTCTTCAGCGCCTGAAGCAAATTAGGCAGGAACAGTACGTTTTTGAACATGTAAGGAAAAAAAAATCTTATTAGTTTTAGTGCAAGCATGCATATTTTCAGTCTCTTCAAAGTCACTTCAGTTTACCACATTGGGAATTTTTAGAAAAAAAAAAGATTTTCTAAGAATTCCCAAAGCAACCATAATAGTACAGATGTGTCTGTTCAGGATTATCACTAATTCAATACTTGAGACTTTCATATAGAAAGTGGGCGATAGGAAACATGTGCTGCCTTGATTCATTTACTGCTCACTTTATGTGGGGTTTTCACAGGAGAAGGAAACAAATCTGATTTTGAAGTAATGTCTCTTTTTAAAAATGTGAGCTATTTTTTTCCTTCAGTGTCCTTGTGCAGGTCAAAGCAAACGCTTGGTTAAAAGCAGACACGAGCCTCATACGGTGCAGTATCAAGACATAATTTAATAAAATATTCTTCACCTAACTTGCACATTATGAGCTCACCAAATGCTGAGTTTGCACTTCACTTACCACCGGTTTCCTTTAGCACACCAGATGAGGGAAAAACAAGTCCACTGTTACATTAAGTGGCTCCAAATGTCATTTTTTTCTTTAGTTGTAACAGAGTGCATGTCTGCTTTTGTCATAGTGTTGGAAAAGTCATGAAAAACCTTTAATTAAATCATTGCAGATGTAATATAACAGCTCTCTAAAAGTCCTGCATTCAAAAAAAGGCCTGAATGCAAGTGTTGAAGTGCATAAACGTAGCTGCGCACAGTTACAGTACGAGCACTCATGTTTCACTTCCAGGAAGTTCTCCACCTCTCATACGTTAACCCCCCATAGAAGAAGAGTAGTTAATGTTCTATTAAGTGCTCCGTCGTGCTAAGACCGCACAGCTCTGTGTAATCCCTTTCACTTGGTGTGTTTCACTTATTATTTTCCCCCCATAAAATTATTAAACTGTCTTGGAAAATGCAAAGACATGTTAATAATATTGGTTGAACATAAGAAGGTCTCATTTTCAGCGGTTATATTCTGTTTCAAAAGTTAAAAGTTACATCAGAAAATAAATACGCTGTATGTCTGCTAAGTGCCGAACATCATCCAAGTAATTTCGTGCTGCCCGATCGTCTGCATTGAGTCACCCCTTTAGTTCAGGGCATCGCAGCTTTTTCTGGCTGGCCTCTGTTCAGAAGCAAAAGTTCACATCCCACATCTCATTTTTCCCCCCCAATCATTAGCAGTAAAATATAACCCAAGTTGGATTTTGGTGAAATATAGTTAAGCTTGATAGCATCTTATTTCCCCCCTCCTTTTTTCCCTCCTTTGCTATATATTTTTCCTCCTTCAAAAATCATGCTTAACTCGCTTAACTTAAAAATGACCTGCATTGGCTCTTTGTACCACACGACGGGCCCGCTCCGCAGTTTGAGAACCCAGGCTGTAGCCCAACCCAGATGCTCTTAAAGAACAAAAGAAAACCAACTCTATATTGTATTTTAGACCTTTTAGAAGACATTATCGTCTTGTTGTGAATGCAGTAGTAAGACATGACAGGGAGATCAGAGGAGATGCTGTCGACGTGCAAAGTTTTACATAGATTAGAAAAACTGAGATTTTCATTTTTCCTTTGTGTGTGAATTTTTGTTTTCTAGTTGCTGTGTTGTTCAGTTTAGGCACCAAAACAACTTCAGTTATTCTTAGGAAAAGATCATGGGTTTGGGTTAAAATGCACCCTTTCACAATAATAAGTACATGTTAGAGAGGCAAATCTCTCCCATATGCATCAAGCTTTACCTCTATTTTTCTTCATTACCTCTGTGAGGAATCCCATGACAGTCACACTGCCAGCACAGAGCTCACTGCGTAGTAATGCCCTAGTCATCACTTTAACCCTCTCAAGGCAGGCGTTGCCGATTTGCAACAGTTAAAAACTAACAACCTGATTACCCCACATACATATTTTATGAGGTTTTTTTTTACTCACTGCAGGACTTGGTTGCGCATTAACAACAAAAAGTTTAATTTGAGCCTGAGAGGGTTAAACACATAAACTACAATCCACAGAAAACTGAAGACAAAATCTAATTTTATTTGTAACATATTTAAAGAGAAACAGCCTTGCACTGGGATCACAGCAGCCATGAGGCCGATGCATTCTTGGACCACGAGTATTTTCACATTAAAAGGAATTTGGGACGTGGGTGAAAAAAGGGAGGGCCAATGCTCCTTTGGCCCAAGTGCTTCCAGGGTCCTTTAGCCTTTACTCATGGACCACACACTCATCTATGAACTCGGCCTTCATTTTTCACTGAACTACAAGCCTGTAAAGTTTTGCAGCTGTGTCCTTCTCAGTCACAACATTATTGCATTGACGAAATCTGTCCACATGCACATGTGCACAGACTCAGGAGGTGAATTCAATACCAGCTGTCACAGTGTGGCTACATGGTGTAGTTAACCCATTTATAAACGTAGATGAATTTAAATCTCATGTGATTTGTCATGATTTTAGCTACTCTGTTTCAGACAAAACCCTTTAACTTGGTTTTTGCCAAAACAGAGAAATGTAAGTAAATTACTGAAAAATAACTGAGATCAGTATTGAGTTTGACAAAAAGAATGAATGAGAAACATACACCTCAAAACGACACTGAAGCGCGATATTGTCTGTATCAACTTTCGCTCCATTTCCACGGTGCGCGCACACGATCAGTTCTCCGTGTGGCTTCTTTTTGTGTGAATAAAATATTGTTATCCTTTGATTGCTTTTGATAGGCCAGCTGTAAAAGCTTCCCCGCGTTCCCTCGTTTCCCCTCCCTTTCCCACTCTTCCCCCATGCCATTCCCGGCAGCTACAATCGGAGTACCCGGTGTGTGTGTGTGTGTGTGTGTGTGTGCACATTTGTGTGTGTCACGTATCCACATGGAGAGAACCTGATCCAGGCCGTGGCTTTTAACATGGTGTGCAGGATAGCCAAAATCCTGAACGAAGACAGAATTAAAGAGCGGGAGACAGAGAGAGATTTGACCTCAGTGGAGCGTTTCGCATGCACACACACACACAGTCATATGTGCATATTGCGTGAGTGTAGCACTGAGTGGTAGGGACAGCTGTGGGATAGTGACATCATCTTCAGTTGCCGCCTCATGTATTTGATCTGGGCAAAGAGGGAGATTGAAACTGAAACACCAGACTGCTCTCTGGACCCACATCCACTGCCAGAAAAAAGAACTGTGTGAACGTCTGTGTGTGTGCACTTTTATGCATGTCTGTGTGAAGGTTTAAGAGCACCAGTAAAACCACAACACCGAACCACACACCTCCTCCTCTCTTCTCTCTCTCTGTCTGCCCCTTGTTGTCTCTCTCCCTCCCTGCTGATTGATGAGTTGTATATATTCCTTGCTGTAATCAGATCCTTTTCTTCCAGAGGTTGCTGTAAATATGTTCTGCTGAAGTGCCAGCCTGCCAGGCAGACAGGCTGACTCTCTCTGACAGGGATTTAGTCAGTGCTCTGAAGCATCAGCATCATGCTGTAGAGGCCCCTTCGGGCACGAGGGAACTCACGATGCCTCCCTGTGATGAGATCAGTGCACGCTAACAGCACCGTGTATGTATGTTAGGGTCATCTGAGGTCTGTGTTAGCGTAGACGTGTAGCTTCATTAGACATTTGACTTGATTTAAGCACTAAATTAGCCATTAGATGGGAATGAGTGGAGAAGAGAAGTGGTGTGCTGATGTGACTTTTTGCGGTTTGGTGAAGATGACAGACTACACACACACACACATACAGATATACTGATATAATGCGAGCGTTATCTAAATCTCTCTCACTTTACAGATACCTACACAGTCTGATTACCTTCATAATCTCCCAGAGCATCTATCAACTAAACTGTCAAACTAGCTAAGTCATATCTTTGTGTGTGCGTGTGTTTGGCTATATAAGTGTGGTTTTAAGCCCGAGCATGGGAAAAAGTACAGTTTTAAAGAGAAGCCACTGATGCCACAAATGCAGAATTCCACTTAAGCCCTTAAACAAAACAACATGTCGTGCAGGTTTGGAGACGTGCCGTAGGTTCCAAACAAAGAGCGAACAATGTTGAACACTGAATTTCTGTAGTTATGTTGCCATGCGCTAATATGCTAAGTATAAACTGTGCCAGAAAGTCTGGCTTCAGGAAAACTGTGGAAACTATATCTGTGGTGAAGATCATGCAGTGAGGTCAAAAACCTGCAGGTGATCTGAATGTGACATCAAACTATACAGACACGTTCATCTTCGTGGTTCTGAGCACTTTTGATCTTTGGCTCTTATTCTTCTGTATGGCCTGGGATAATCCCCTTAATGGCAATTACAATAGAATTACAGCTGTACGACATGCAAGGATTTGTTAGAAATCAGTGTATTTTCAGCTTTTTGTTTAAAGAATGCAACACGTCAGTGATTCCACCCACAGAGATGAGGACTCACAAAAAGTAGTTTTCCGTGTTTATTGTAGAGGACTGGCCTGCACACTGCCATGATCTCAGTCCCATTCAGTCCAAGTCTGGCATAAACCGGAACACCAATACCAAGCCACACCTTATTACCAGATTTCTGTGCAAAATTTCTGATCATTTAGGATAATTGGAAAGCCTAGTTTCGTGGAAAAAAACATGCTTGATTGTTAAATACTGGTGTAATATTGAGGTTTTCACTTAGTTTGACTGACTACATACTTTTGGCTTTATATGGTATCTGTGAAAATTAAGCACCTACTATTAACATAAATTTGTGCACTTTGCTTTGGCAGCAATCTTAATTCACGCTCATGCCAGTAAAGCACATTTGACTTGAAATGAATTGACACACTGGAAAACAAGAGCACGAGAGACAAAGAAACAGAGAGTGAATTAATCTAATGAAAGCAAGCAGAGGGCTACCACCCACTGGAGCAGACAGCATGCACTGTCTTACTCTTCAGAAAGTCAGCATAGACACAAAAGGTACAAAAGCCATCTGGGCTAGGCGGCTACACTACATCCAGAGACAATAGGGGCTCATTCACGCAGTGCATCCCAACCAGGGCCATCTGCTCTTGGTGAGAGTGAGTGGGAGATGGGACCCCCTGCACCTCCAAGACCCCTGGAGTCCCAGAAATACAGCAGTATGGTAGTCGGAAATCAGCATAATATTATAATCAAGGCATGAAAGTATGAATGAAGATGAGCCACTTTATAACATAAACCAAACACAATGGAGGTGGTGAATGAATCTGGCGTGCGGAGCTGTGTGAGTCTCCATACGCTGGGAAGGAGAACACATGTGATGTCTTTCCGAGCGACGACAGTGAAAGCTGAGCAACTGTTACGACAGTGGGATAGACGAGGGCAGAAAAGGAGTGCACATGTATGCGCACATCTATACATTTAACATGCAAGCACAGATGCGCACACACAGCCACATAACAGCAGTCATTCATCATGGAGTGGAAAACCAACAAAGAAAGGCACGACAGTGACAGCAGAAAGCCTTTCACGTTTGTTTTATCTTTTGTGTAACTGCTTTGCAAACTTCATCTAGTACTGTTTGAACACATGAGTGTGGTAGATTTGTGGAGATACAGATCTCTCCCTCTAGTGACTGAGAGTCTAAGCTTCGGCATGCGGAATATTCAAGAAATGAAGTCATGTCACGCCATAGCATGACGGCAAAGCAGCCTGAAAGAGAGAGCAGATCAAGTGTCGGGATGTGCAGCTGAGCCCACATGGAAGGAAACCCACAGCAACGCAACACACACACACACACACACACACACACACACACACACACACACACACACACACACACACACGATAAAAATCCATCAGTGCACATACTGTCCATCTTTTAGCATGTCAGGACCATCTAAGTACAACTACTTTAATGACAGAACAACTGTGACAGTTTTATGATCATGAAGACAGATTAATCGATGAGACCAGACAAGAGATGAAACCAGAGAGAATTCCCAGCTCTTTATGGAATAAACAGTGATATCAAAGAGTTTAATTTCACAGATTCTTGTCTTCTGTCTTGTGTTTTACTCTCAAGACCTGAAGGAACAACTACCCAGCACTTGTTAAACTTGTAGACCAACACTGGCCTGTCATCAACAGTAATTGATAAACTGTATCAGACACAATGACAGACTGTCAGCGGTTAGCTGATTTTTTCCAGATTCTATTATTTCACTGTCATCACTTTCGACCCGACAGCTTTTGTTTATCCACTCTTTACCGACACGGACTGTTTGCACTCTGCAGATCGCACAGACAGGTTAGCATTCCTTAAGTCTAAGTTTAAAGTAATTTAGCGACGATTGTGTACTTAGGTGGAAGCGTGAATGCATGCAACTGTGTAACCGCCTGCCTTTCATTTTTGAGCATTTTGCTTAAATCAAGACTCAGGGAAACACCCGAGTCAGCTGTGAGACTCTCTCTGAGACGTCAAGGCGGGCAGTGATGAGAGATGCCGTGTCAAAATTTATGCCTCGCGTTAATGAGGGGTTTTGTTCTCAAACCCAGCCAGAGACGAAAAGAGTGGAAGTCCCCCCTCAGCTGCCGACAGACAGTTGTCAAAAGCCTCAGATTAATGAAGGAGTCTCTCAGTCAGTCGAATCCCAAAGGCGCAGCTCACCCAGCTCACCCCTGGGGCTTAGGTTAGGTGCACACAAGAAGGGTGATCCATGAAATACATACATTTACAAACACGCTGTGTTATTTGTATAACCCCTCCCTATCCAGAGCTACTAATTACATACATTTCTGTCAGTTTGATGCTTGATCATTATGTCTTCTTCCATTAAAAAAAATGATACCCTGTTTTTACAGCATAGCTGAAAGATAGCATTTTTTCTGTTTGTGTTTGCTGATATTACGAGGAGTGCAGCACAAAGAAGGCCAAACATTTGAGCTTCATTTCTTTTAAATTTCCCAGTTTTTTTAACTATTCACTTAAAGCTCAATGGTGTTTCAGACAGTCAGAGCAGACAGGAGCTGTAACATCAAGAACTTTTAACAAGAGGCGTGAATGTAATTTAATAGAGAAAGCAAGTTCACAAACAAGTTCTTGATGTAAATGTTTGGCTTTGTTTAATTGGTGGTGATGTGATATCCTGTATTTTGGCATGGCTCTGTTTTAAACCATATGCCTGTGATTTGCACCAGTGATTATAAATCACTTTTATTTGTGTTGGTTAAAGCGTCTATGATTCAACTTGAAAGCATTTGCAGTGAACTTTTCCATCCTAACGAGAAGAAATCAACCTGCAATCCCACAATAAACTCCCATTTGGGAGCGAACGAGAAGCACGAGAGCAGAGCTGTATCCAACAAGCGGCTGTAAACAGCCATTGTGATGACAGTTATTGGAACATATTGAATCTGTAAGCTAATAGGATTGAATTTATGGAGAATATATTTAATTTGTAGTAAAAGCAGGAAGGCTCCATGAACAGACTGAGAACCATCAGTGGTTTAGTGTCTCTGCTTTTCCAGAATCCTGCTTGTTAGAAGAATTGTGACTGTTAAATTGTTCCTGTATCTTTGCAAATAGCTCATCTACTGCACATGCATTCTCATTCTCTTTCTATCTGTCTGTCTTCTTTGGGTCTGAGTGTGTGTGTGTGTGTGTGTGTGTG
>NW_005187431.1:1144275-1146773 GCF_000239375.1 Pundamilia nyererei
GTGTGTGTGTGTGTGTGTGTGTGTGTGTGTGTGTGTGTGTGTGTGTGTGTGTGTGTGTGTGTGTGTGTGTATCCACAGGGCAGAAAGAGGTTTTTGACAGGTTTTGACAGGTATGGCATGGTGGAAGACCTCCCAGCTGTCAAACAAACAGATCATCTAAGGAAACCAGAGATAAAGAGCACCGATGCAGGGAAAGTGACTGACAAATAGCAGAGTAGGCTGGGATGGGTACATACAAATTACTGAACAACAAAACATTAGAATAAAGAATGACAATGTGTCACTTCTCATATGCCTTTTTCTTCTCCCACTTTCAGTGTGATTTCTCACTCTGCTCCCTCATCTCTCAGCACCTGGCCCTCACCTGGACGAGTGGCAAAACTGCACCAAATGTTTGCTTCACGCCAGCGCATCCGAATGCAACCCGAGTACTCTGAGTGCTGAAACTTGCCTGAGCATGAGGCAAGTTGATCTGTGTGTGCAGAGCTCTCTTACCGTGTATGAACTTGCCAAGAAGATATACAGGCACAGGAGGCAAGAGGAGAAATTTGGTAAATGAAATGTGGGGGGAAAAAAATCAGTGAGTTAACATTCTGGACAAAGTAATACAGTGTGGATGGAGTGCGTAAGAAAGAGAGGGACATGTGTATGTGGGTGTGTGTTTGTTATGTGTGCGCGGCAAAAGGCTGTCACCTTGACAACGGGGCCTGTATTTCACTCACACGCCAAAAAGAGAGAGTTCGCGAGAGGCCCCTGGCTTCTAACCCCGCTGTCAAATCGATGTATAGGCTGACATGCACGTAAACACAGCCTCTTATGCACATGCTCACATACGCTCGCTCACACAAACATAGCAAATTCATTCTCCCTATTCATTTACCTCGGGCCGGTTAGTGGTTCACTTCACAGAGGTGAACTCTCTCTCTTCACTGTCTGTGTAAATCTTATTTGAGAGCTTATATGCGAGCAGTAGCACACCTGGCATACAAGATGAAAAGAGTAGGCATATGGGTCATAGGAAGCAGCTTATTTCCACAAGTATGTTTGCATGTTGTGAGGCACACAGGTGTGTTTGGTCTTGTCTGCATGAAAGCACACAAGCATATTGCCAACTGGAAGGTCTCCTACTTCTAACCTGTCACCGTATTTCAACAGCAGCCGCAACCACGACTCAATTCACAGAAGACAAAATGGAGAGATGAATGAGGAAGGGATACACTGAGAGTGTTGCTTGAAAGATGGATTTTCTGATGGATGCATGATTTAAGTGACAACAAAAATGACAGATGTTGCTGGAATAAATGGTTGGAGGGACAGATAGATGGCAAAGACAATCAGCGCCACATAGAAGTGAAAAAACGAAGAGAAGAGAATAGAAAGCAATAGATTATCTGCTGAATATCAGGACAGAGATGACAGGAAAAACGTCAAATCCGACTAGACTAAATAGTGAACTGAAAGCGATCCATTCTAATACATTTTATGGCCCAACCTGACGCCTGAAGAGTTGACAGTTAGTAGGGTCATTGAGAACAGGCATCTAAATGAGTCCTGGCTCTCTGTTGGAGAGTGGACTTCCGATTTCTTCTGCTTGACTGATCGGGCAAAAAGGCAGGATGGGATAGGGGTGGGGGGGTGGACCCTCGCATTCCCTTGCTTCAATGCAATAGAGCCTGCTGAAAAGAGTAGATTCCCTCTCCCCTTGCCTTGCCTTGTCACATCTATCAATGCTCGAGCTGAAAGGCAAGACAAGAGAGCAAACACAGCTCTTAGAGCTCTCAGAGGCACACACAAACTCTCCACCCAAAATACACACACAAGAAATTGAGAAGCAGGGTGGGGAAGTTTGACTTGTACATCTGTACTTCTTAATTATGTTGCGTGGCTTCATAAGGCTTTTGTCAGGGTCTTACTGTGAGTGTTGACATCTTGCTATTTATGTCCCCAGAGCTGGCCATTTGTTTCTGCTGATGTCTCGGTTTACTGTCTTTTGTCATACGAGACAAACTGTCTTGTAGAGGCTGTAATATTAATCACTGCGGTGAACATTTACTGCACACAAGACAGGCATCTAGCAGTACTTTTATTTTTCCTGGGGACTGCCAACACTTGCGAACATTTAAATTTCACGTCCACAGAATAAAAAACAAATGTACTCGTAGTTATGATTAAAAGACAGACAGCAGCAGATTCAGTATCACTGGAGGTCCAAGCAGACCTTCATCCTCTCCAAGTCGTCCCACATGTGTCATTTTCAGTGATTTGGAAACAAACATTCAAATCAAACTTTGCACTCAGAGATTAAGATGATCTGAAACAAAAACAGAACATTTAAACCTTCACAAAAGTTGGATTTACTTCAAAGCCTATGTTGGAAACATTTAACTACTTAGACGTAGAGCTAATTTATGCTCCGAGCAGCCATTAAAATATGGTAAACTGTGACCATAAAAGATCTGCACTGACCACGTTTTCAAAGCCCGAAGCTATTTTTCTTT
>NW_005187431.1:1146793-1155236 GCF_000239375.1 Pundamilia nyererei
GGGGGAATAAGCTATAGAGACAAAACCAATTTAATATCACCAGGGTGTAAACATGTGTATTACTGCTGTAAATTGGGTAATTGTAACATGAGGAGTGACTCACTTCCATAGCCAGCCTCTTGGGTCCATTGAAAGAACTGCGGGTTTTGGCTGTTTAAATAAATGCATGTTATCCGGATGACAAATATCCCTTAACTTCAAGAAAGTATTCACCTTAAACCATACTGTGAATATAATAAAGAACAAAGGAAATTCTTTTTAGGAACAAGTGACAGATATGTCCATATTTAGAAGACTTATTGCATCTAATCACGTTTACAAACGCCAAAAGCTGCGGTCGAAATTCTATGTTAGAGATCAAATGCGGTAAAGTTGTATCCTTTGTATTATTGTAGGGTTTTTAACTGACAATATAAAACACCTTGAGCCAACTGTTGCTGTGATTTGGTGCTATGTAAATAAAATTTTATTTAATTGAACAGTTGTTTGTTGTTATTTCCTATTAAATGGTACAAACGCAGTTTTTGTACCAGCAAAACTTTTGCGGGAGAGATAAAGTTTTACTGCGCACTTACACTTTATGCTCGCTGGCCTTGTAGCAACATTTTGCTTCCTTCGGGGATCATGAAGCATGATTGTGATTTACTATTTGCTTAACATCTGGCAAAGACACAGCACAAACCAACTTGGCAGTAATTTTGTTTCGCTGCCTCTACTGAGCCATTCTTTGCAAGGTGCACATCACAGTTGGAACTACACCCCCTCATATTTTACTGAAGACGGAGACATTTTTTTTCCTTCTCCTTGTTGATAGATGCGGCTGAGCCGAGACGTTTCACTTGTCAGTCGGTGAATTTGATTCGGAAATTGTTATGAATGCACACGTGCAGAAAGAAATCGTGTCTTATTTTCCACTTTTGCTTTCTCGTGCAGACACATAAAAGACCAACACACACACAAAGAAGCAGAGGAGACTTTAGACTTGTTAAATCATGTGGTTAATATGAAGCTTTGTGAGTTTCTCTCATGTCACTCTGCACTTCACAGCTGTGGGACAAGAGGTGGTGAAAAGATGCTGTATAACCTGCATCTGTGAGAATAACCACACACTTACAACCAACCAATACACAATCACAAGGTAGACTCAATCTCAAGTTTGTACACTGTTTGACACACGTCCGCCAGCCTTTCAGTCTACTCCATACACACTTATTCAGGTCTCTTATTCATTAATCTTCATTTCAACACACACTCCGGCTGCCATCAGCACATATGCTCCTAACAATCACTTGGCACTGTGCACTCTCTCTCCCACACACACACACACACATAAACAAGCTCTCAGAGGGTGAGATCTGATTGCTGACACTGATATCAGGTCCCCTCCTGCTGCTGAGCTGTCCATCTGGTTGCCCGGTCAGAAGACAGAGTGGGGTCCTCACAGTGGGGCTCCTGTCACTGTGCATTAGGAGCGGGCTGACGGCAGATCTGAGCTGACACCGAGGATAATATTGGCATCAACAGAATCCTTTGGTGCCGGTATCACACCGGGATTACAGTGGAACATGATGACATCTGAGGTGGCCAGGTCGAGTCGTTTTGAGGGCACACTGTTCCCCAATGAGCCAGTGGAGCTTTTCCTGAATTTTTCAGGGGTTTGGGTCTCATCCAGGTAACACAGTTGTGTGAGCTATTAGTAGATACGCTCTGAGAAGCTGGGACACCCTACTTTTGGTTTCCCCAATTAGCACAAGGTGCTAGTTTATCTTTTTCATTTTGCTTCTATGGCGTGATCATTAAGTATTCAGAATCAAATGATGTTGGCTTGAAACATTCCCGAATTGAAAACAGGCTACGTGCAAATCTTTCCAGTGTTGGTTCCAAAGATAAAATAGTAAATGTCTGAAACTGTGGCACTCTTTAACCTTAATTGTTCTTGGAAGGACATTACATACATCCATTATAAGGCTGTGGTCTCTTATCTCGAGCAGCTTGGGGCTAACTTGTCTTGCCCAAGGGCACAGTGGCATATGGAAGGGCCAGGAATGCAATTAGCAGGCAATCCGCTTTACATCTACAGGTGTCCTACGTTTTCTTGAATTCTGTTCCAGCAGGGATGACTGAAACCAGCCCTCTCCTAGTCATTCATGTCAACAGAGACAAATAAACTCAGAGCCGACGTTTGGCCAAGCAAATCAGGCCTGTTGAATGATTCATTCTCATGGTTTATTATGGTTTTTACGCCACGAATTCCAAATGAAGGCCTGAGCACGAGCAGGCTTGAAGGAAAAAGCAGGCACTTGTGCTTTGTGTGTTTCTTTCGCTCCTACTTTTCTGTCTGCAGTGCTTTCAAAAAGCCTCTTTTTCTGAAAGATAAATCTAAAGTCTTTACCATAGCATTATAATAAACTCAAACAATGCTTGAAGGAAATCAGATAAATGGCTACCCTGCTTTCCATAGGGCTGTTCATTCACAAACTGTACTGAACAGAAAGAGCTGTGTGGGCTGTGTTATTTTACACCAGCATCCCCAGCTGTGACTTGGCTGTCAGTGAGACATTTGGGCTGCTGGCTGGGGGTGACAGGAAGGTTTAGGTGTTGTAATCAAGCTCCCCTTATTCCTCCCAGGCTCGTTACAGTGCTCAAATTCTGCACTAATTGGCCAGCGAGTCCCGTGGCAGCCAGGGACCTTGTCTGCCCAGCGACCCCCAGAGAGAAAGGGAGAGAGCGTTTTTTATTAGTTTCAATTTGTCACAATATATAACCTTTAAGTTGATTTTCCAGGCTTGTACAAAAGCATGCATCATGTGAAGTGTGGCTGTGTAAAAAGAAATACAACGCATTGATTCTTTTAGTTCACAAGAAAAAGAACACCTTTATTTAAAAATCTATTCCCATAAAACATGCTGGTTTCACTTAACAACCCCTTTATTACTACACTGAAAACACACACACACACACACACACACACACACACTGAACATTTCCGTGTCATGTTGGCCATAGTTGACAAAACAGGTTTTCACAGAGGTTCCTGGGGAATATTGGAGATGAATTTTGAACCTCATTGGATTCAGATGTGGCCCGGTACTAAATATAATGAAGTGTAACACATAAACGATGGTGATGCAATCATAGGTTTTAAATGATTGGAAGTGGGAGATAAACAGTCTTTCTTCATCTGGTCTGCTATCTCTGTAACCTCCTCGTCTGGTATCTGCCCCATCCTTTGGTCTCCTTCTGTCTTCCTGCCTCTTTGACTGCTGAACTATTCCCCCAAAGAGCAACAAATGGATTCGTGGTCACACTTTATAAGCTGTCAGTTGAACCATGCTCAGGTCCGTGACAGGTGAGGAATGTTTTCATTCACCTCGCTGTCTCTCAGTGGATGCCCCTTGTTCTCACATACACAGTTAAATGCATCTTTCTCTCTGCACCTGGGCTCAGCACTGTAAACATAAAAGGAAAGGGACAGCAGAAATGAGAGGTAGAGGAGGGAGGAAAATCTTATCCATCATCATTTATAGTTCTTTTTAGTTCTCTAGCCACAATCACCCCACTTCTTCCTGCGGGGTGTCTCTGACAGAAAGCAATCACACATGTGAGCTTTTTCTGATCTCATAGCAGTATTGACAGGATGCCATCACTGGTGCCTTTCAAAAACCTTTACATGGCTTTTGGGAAAATAAACAAGTTTTATCATGTGGCACTTCTCTAGTTATCAGGTGGTTGTGTATGGCCCTCAATACCTGCAAAACCTCCAGTTTCATTTCATGTTATACTCTTCTTTCATTTGGCTATTTGGCACTCACTGGGTATACTAGTTAAAATATCCAGAAAGTATTCTTTGGAAGAAATATGCTACTTTGTTAAAATTTACAGGATATTTTTTTCACCAATTGAAAAACAACATATTTGAAATCAATGAACCTTTATAGTTACAGCCAGAAAACAACAACAAAAAACACATGCTGACAGTAGGGAACTAATGCAAGTCCAAGTACAGCAATCATCTTGCTAACATTTCTCGGTAGTTACAGTCAGGTGAAAGAAAATGTTTTCACAGCACTCCCTCCAGTACCATGAATAACTAATCACACTCTAACATTCAAGAGCTTGCAGAGCCACGTTTTGCAAAACATAATTTGAAGCAATAATTGTCTACAATTTTGTGTGAGAGAATTCTTACAATGCTTGTTCTGCTGATTGAGGTTTGCAGGATTTCATTTATGCACAGTTCTTTTAAGGCCCTACTGTAGCATTTCAGTCAGGTTGAGGTCTCCACTTTGACTGGGGCATTGCAAAACCTAGATTCTTATTTGCTTTCAGCCATTCTGTGGTAGATTTACTGCTGAGCTTGGGATCATTGTCCTATTGCATAAGCCAGTTTGAGTCAAGCTTTAGCTGTCAGACAGATAGCTTCACATTTGACTCTCAGATACTTTGGTATACTTAGTATTTAATGGCGACTCAATGACTACAAGGTGCCCAGGTCCCATGGCTGCAAAACAAGCTTAAATCATCACGCCTCCACTGCTGTGCTGACAGTAGGCATGTTTGGTTTTTGTAAACCTAACGCATGCTCCCATTTTCTTTAGAGAGAAAAGAGGCTTTACCTGGCATGCCTTCCAAAGAAGCTATACAGTCTTTTTCCAACTACACTGCCATGAACTTTAATATTTCACCTAATTTTGTGGCTTTGCCCAAATTTAAGGGTTAAATGGTTTCCCCCCCTGAGAGTTAAACTACCTATGAATGTGAAAGATAAGCAAAATGTTCATGTTTAGCTCAAAACTAGAGTGCCATCATCGTCAGCATTTCTTGCTTATACTATACCAAGATCTTAACAAATGTTCACAATAGTACATTTTATGGATATATTAAGCAAGAGTATTTTTAACCACCATCTTTGCTCCAACAATGAATATGCCTAAAAACACAGCTAGACCTTGACTAGCTCTTTGGGCATGAGGGACTCCTGCCATATTTGCCATTTCTGAATTCTTTCATAGGATTTGTATTAGGAATTGTCAAAGGATTTTTGCTTTTAAAGGTTTTATTATTCATATAATAATCAGCTAAGAGTGTTTATATTTCTGTTTGTACTCAACCAGCTGCACAATTAACCGTTGGCTCTTTGCTCTATAACGGAAACTGTTTGCTGTGTCTTTCTTATAATGTCTTATAAAGCAAGAATTTGCCTTAAAATACCACACAATGTGATTTATTTTGAATATTGTTAATTTTCATGCCCTTGATGAAAAATAAGCTCTACACCAAACTACTGTACAGTATTTGTTTTCAGTTTACAATCTTGAAACTCACTCTTGCTTACTCCCCCCCCACACCCCTTGTTGTATCAAGTCCTCCTACATCAATTAGCACAGCCAACATGAAGAAATTCACATGCAGCGATAAAGTATAGCATCTGTTTGAATTATGAAGCGTCAGCCATGTTGCATGTGCCACACAGTAATATAAAGCAAGGTCCTGATGGATAATTTACTCATGTCGTGTTTAGATATCAGTTGTTGTGGATATGTGAGGTAGTTCCCTGTGTTTTTGTGTCAGAGAACAATGTTGAAGCTTAGCTAGCAATGGGCCACCATGACAGAGACTTGTGTAGTGATTAATCATCTTCAGCCAGCATTCATCTTCAGCGTGGTTGCTAATATGTTGAATACAGTATATAGGTTGCCATGGCAGTGCGGCTCAAGGAGCTAAGGAAACACAACAAAAGCCGATAATTAGCTCAAGAAAGATGAGAAGAAACGCTGAATATTCAGCATGAGCGATGGTGTTTTTATAGACATTTTAGAGTAATGACCTGTTTACGAAGATAACAGAAGGAACACCAAAAAAAACAACAGTATAATGGTGAGCTAACAGCTGATAGCATTATGCTGTTAAATTCTACACAGCAAAGTAATGTAATGTAATATTTTCACTGTTAAATAGCAATTTAATACTGGCAAATCTGTCCACCAGTGTTTTACTGTAGTTTGACAGGGAAATTTATTGCAGTCTCCTCTGTTATAGTCCAGAGTTTGCTGTCCGTTCAAGACCTCTGAGTATGCACAGCGACTTTATTTCGGTGCTCTATATCAGGGTTGTCCCACAAGCTGAAGCAACTTGTTTTTCGATATATTTCATATGTTGCTAGAGTTCACCTCTTCAGACTGCATCCTCTGTTCCAGCCATCTTGGAAGTAGGTAAAGGAGTGCCAGAAACTTCTACTGTGCTTCTTTCAACCACTCCAAGCGCTTGATGTTTAGACTTTGTGGTTTTTAGACTAGCTCCACTTCTGCTACTGACGAAGGAGGAAAGCAAACACCACTTGCAGAAATGACTCATTCTGACTGTTTTAATGTTGGCTGGGCAGCTTTCGTGCACCATACAGCAGCTCTAAAAAGCAGTTGTATGCTTAATCACAAGAGAGACATAATAAGCACAAATAATGGCTAAATACAGCTTCCCCTGCATTTTTTTTTCTTTGCCTTGCAGGCGAGTGGTGATTTGCTTTTTTGTGCTGATCCTTATTAACAGTGAATTTGTTAGTCACTATGTGGCTGATTAGTATATGTTTCACGAAGGCTTAGGTTTCTCTCTTTGACTTTCTGCCCACCCAGCAGGCATTACGGGTAGTGACTTGCAGAAGAAAGGGATAGTGGGAAAACACGGGGGCCTGGGGTCGACATGTCACCATTGCTCAGTGTCCTTGCTGCCAATCTATGTAAACATGCACGCACACAAACGCACACACACACACACGAAAATGTCCAAGCCATCACCTTGTATGCAACATCAGACTTCTGACAAAGACAAGCTGGTCCAGCAGTCTGAGTCTTAACAAGCTCCAGCTGAGGGTGGACATAGGCCACTGTGAATGTGAGAGTGTGTTTAGGCTGGTGCTTGCAGTGACAGAAGGCAGCCAGTATTTGTGTCTGCTCCTTCATTTCCTGTTCCTGTGAGGCAGGTTTCACTCTCACAGAACATGGCAGCTCACCTTTGGGGGTGCAAATGCCCTGTTGTGAGTGACTGAGTGTGTGTCAGTGTGTGCGTGTGTGTTCTCTTACCAGTGGGAATGAAAACCCACACAAAAGGAATCAATCGCACTTGTTGCTGATTAAGGTGTGACTCCACCCCCTGCTCTCATATCTCAGCCTCCTCCTTCTGTAGCTCCTCAGCTGTGAGTGATTAAGCTGAAGGGAGGAAGGGAGGGAGGCAGTTGGAAGGGTGAGAAGAGAGGACAGGGTACTTACTGACTGGCTGAATAATGGCTTCCAGAGATCTCTGACTTTGGGGCTCTGTGCAGCACGAGGGTTAATCAGGAGTGACGGCTCAGCCCGTTTGGACACTGTATAGGCAGCTCTGCTCCTGTCAGGCACAGACATGGACTGCCAAACCCACCCACCCCCACTACCTCCATTCTCCCATCACCACAGGATCTTAACCACTAGGCCGCTAGTCCTCGCTACAACTATATGACAGGGAAAAGTTTGGTACAAAAGGAGAAAGGGAAGGACAGGCAGAAGAGGAAAAGAAAAAGTTGGAAAGTAATTCAAGCAGATTTGAGGTTGAGAAAGAGAAAAGGCAACCAATGAAAGGCACATAGGGAGATACATGCATGGCCTACGGTGGAGTGGTTGATGCGGTGTGCCGGTTTCATGTTTGTGCATGCATCTGTGTCAGATTGACTGTGGATGTTTAATGGGAACCCCTGAGCAGCCGGGGGAAACCCATCGTGTTCATTCAACTGCACAGATCTCAGGAAAAGCTATACTGAGGTTACTGTTCCTTTACGCACGTGTGAACGTATATGCACACCCTCCGTGTGTGCGTGTGTTTGCGAGAGGTTTGATGCGGTCTGCTGATTTGTGCTGTTTCCACGGTGATTGGTTTCCATCAAGCGTCCGGGGGCTAAACCATCGACAACGTGCTCTCTCTTTCCCTGCGACCTGACTCCGTTTCATTTTTCAATTTCACTTTCATCAACTGCTGCCGCCTGTTTTTTTCATTTTTCTATTTCCAGACGATGACAGAAAGCGTGTGAAGTGTGAAATTAGAAAGAGCGTCTGTAAATAATGGCGTGTAACACGGAGTACACACACATGAACAAACACGGACGAGCACATACTCTGTTGCATAAGCTGCGAGACAGAACTCATTACCTTCAAACTGAGCGATTGGAAAAAGTGAACTGAATACTTAAACTTGCCTCCAAATGACATAATTACAAACAGAAGATAATAGTTGGACTTCTTATTTGATTTTATCAAGTGGGAATTCAGAATATTGTCCAAAACATGCAAAACAAGCCCACTGATAGTTTATGGCACTGACTGAGACACTATGAGCAGAGTTAAAGGTCGATTTTCTATAAAGGAGCCCCTGTTCTATGTTGCTTTTTGGCACAACTTACATAAAGTCACACACATCTTAT